>NC_085859.1:24409426-24601926 GCF_034702125.1 Engraulis encrasicolus | reverse complement strand
ATTGCTTGAAAAATGGATGACATTACAGAGACGGAAGCATTAATGCTGCTGCAGAGCTGTGCTTGGTTTCCATAGCAATCCGTTTTTTTTACTGTATTCTTCAAACATATGAAAACAGAAAGGTAAAGGAATGTGATCTGATACTGTGTCAATCAAACTGTCAAATCAAGACTGCCTTACATTTGATTAGAGTCAGCTATATTCTAACAATAACATTAACAATATTCATATTGGCATTATCAGAGTTGCAAATAGAGGAAGTGTACTTTCAGCAATTTCACAAGATTAAACGTAGAAGTTAGCAGAATAGAGGTGTTTGTGGAGCATATCTCATCAATCATTTCCCATCATTACTTTGCTGCAGCCTACCTTTTGCATCAATTACCAGGCACAGTTTAACAAAGTATGCTGCTGCAGAGGTGTGCTTGATTTCCAGATCAAACCGGTTTCTTACTGCATACTTTAAATAGAATGAGGAAAGAGAGTAAAGGAAAGACCTACATTTGTTGTTAGAGGCTCAGGTGCCTTTAGCTCCTTCCTGCGTTTAATGTCAGAATCAAACTGTCAAATCTTCTAACTTCTGCCACATACCCAAAGGGTGGAAATTTACTTTCCAAAATGTGAACTCAATGAAATAATTTTTTGTGACATGCATGATGAAATGCAGCAGCCATTTGGAAATTGCCTAGATTAGTCTATGTCTGCATGGGAGAGCAAGAAACGCAATTTCAAATTCTTTGTATGACCAGTGCATGTAAAGAAATTGACAATAAACTTGACTTGACTTGAAATTATTATATTGTGTCAAAACATTACCTGCCACTTTCATGTAGTACTGTATGCTGGCTTGTGTTAACTGATAATTTACTCAATAAACCCAAGGACCCCTTCATATCCATGTTAAACAATTACTGTTGTTATCTGATCCAATGCTGCCTATTAAACAACAGAGGTGGAAGTACAAACATTATACTCAAGTAAAAGTATATTTAGTTTGCCTAAATCATACTCAAGAAAGGGTACCTATCTAAAAATCTACTCAAGTAAAAGTAGAAAGTAGGCTACTTCACTTGAAATGTATTTTGAGTAAAAGTAGCCTACTTACTTAATTTTAATTAGTTTTCCTCTCGAGAATTCAATGTTTATTTTTCTTGAATATCATCGACCATAACTTCTATCTCTTGCTTTGTTCCAGCCCAGTACATTGATACAAGATGGGTGGAAGGAGTGAAATAGTGGAAATGCTGTGTGCAATGCTGCATCATTTTTCATTTCTGGCAGGTTGTTGTATTATGTTGCATGGCATTTTGTCTGTCAGTATTTTTTACTCAGTACTCAGGCCATGTTCCAGTGTAATTGAGTGAAATACTTAGGTCAAAATACACTCAAGTATAAGTAAAAGTATTACAAAGTACAAAATACTTATAAGAGCACATCAAGTACAATACTTGAGTAAATGTAATTAGTAAGGCCTACTTTCCAACCCTGCTAAGCAGTGCTTATGACTTTTCCTAAAAGTCTCTGTAAAACACAATTGTAGGCTAATATATAAATGATGTTTTTTCCCATTTGTTAAGCACTTTGAGTTACATGCCTTGTATGACACAGTGCTATACAAATACAATTATTATTATTATTATTATTATTATTGTTATTATTATTATTATTATTATTATTATTATTATTATTATTATTAATATAGGTAACAGTTTGACCTTCAATAACCTTCTATAAATGACAGCACAGAGACGGAAGCATAAATGCTGCTCAAGAGCTGTGCTTGGTTTCCATATCAAACCGGTTTGCGATTGCATTCTTCAAATAGAGTGAAGAAGCAAAGGTAAAGGAATGAGATACTGAAATAGAAATCAAAGATTCAGATGCCTTCTGGCGATTTCATGTCACAATCAAACTGTCAGATCTTCTAACTGCCATACACCAAAGGGGTGGGAAGCTGCGTTACAGAATGTGAACTAAATGAAATACAGTAGCCTACATTTTGTGACATGTTGTACTGTATGTGATAACATGCAAACAGCCAATTGAAAATTATTTTTTGTGTCTAACATTTCACCAATAGGCCTACTTTCATAAGGCGCTGTACGTATGTGGTGATAGCTGAGAAGCCATTTACAGATACTTCACATACAAGGTCAAGGTAATCTTTAGTATCTCCCAGGTGGAAACTCTGGTGGTCAAGGACTGTAGGCTTCAGCTGTAACCGCACAAATAAACCAAGCGCGACGCGATTGAAGCGACAGAGCGATACGAGCGATTGAAGCGACTACAGTAGTATGTCCGTTACAAGCGGAAGGCAAAGCATTCAAACATTCCCATTGGCAGTCTACAGTCATTGGCTGTCGCGGCTGGTCGCCGAACCGCGTCATAGAAAGTTGAAAGGATTTCAACTTCAAACTGTCGCTCTCGTCGCGCAAATCGCCTCTTGTCTCCACAATCGCTTTTGTCACGTGACTCAATACAAAGTCAATTACTTCCGTCGCTCGCCTTGCTCTTGTCGCGCTAGGTGTATTTGTGCGGTAAGGACTGCTAGCTAGTAAGGACTGCTAGTAATGCTGCCTTACATGTCTGAAACAAAAGAACTTGATTTATTATTATTTTTATTATTAAGATATAAGGAACGTCATACATCTGCTGTCTCCACCTGGAGTTTGAGCAGAGAGTTGGAGAGCTCTTGTTTCCTTAACGTGAATATAAGCTTTACAAAGTATAACCCCAGACACATGTAAAACAATCTTACTATTTATAGGTCATGGCCAATTTTAACTTTATTATCCCCCAGGTGGAAACTCAAGTGGTCCATATTGGAAAAACAAACAGACATGCAGACGATAGACATTCAGTATCACATTAAATAATAAATGGGTGATAATATTAAAACAAAAACCAAAAAAGTGATGATAAAAGATGTAATGTTAGGTAAAAACAATAAGAAATAAAAACCCAAAGACACCTATAGGGGTACCCATGTCAGTCCCTAATTAATAACTTTTCAAACCTGATCTACCCGAACAGTTCTTATGTGAACCATTAGTTAACACATTTCACAAGTTGTTATGAATAAGCCCTTTTTTGTCAAGTCAGCAAAAAAAAGTCACACCTTGTTCCTCACGGTATGTGTGTCATGTGTGACAGAATTCTCAAGAGGTGTGGAAAATAGGGAAAGGCTCCCTAATGGAATTCAAACTATGGACGCTATGCAACTTATCATATGATGACACTGTTCAAATATGAGGTTTACATAGCAGGCTATGTAGAGAAATGAAGACAGGGTGTGTAACTAAGAAACGAAAGAGCAAAAGGAAATGAGGGGGCAGTAAAAAAAATGTTTCTATCACTAAAGCTATGACTGCTATGCAACATGTGTTATGATGACACTGATCGGCTATCTTAAGGTTTACACAAAGTTTACACCGTGGCTGATATGGTGGGGCACACGTTTACCACTTGGCCGACCCGGGTTCGATTCCTGGTCCGGGTCCTTTGCCGGTCCTTCCCCATCTCTATCTCCCAACTCGCTTCCTGTCTCTCCTTCACTATTCTGTCTCACAGAAACCAATAAAGGCTGAAAAGCCCCTAAAAAATACTTTAAAAAAAAAGGTTTACAAGGTGTACAAGTCGTACAGTATAGAGCAGTGGTTTTCAAAGTGGGGGCCGGGGACCTCTGGGGGGGCCACAAGGAGGGGCTAGGGGGGGCTGCGGCAGGATGGCAGGAAAAATATAGCACAACAAAAAATAAATAATTGAATAAACTGAATAAAATGCAACAAAATAAAACAAAAATAAGCTAAACAATATTCCTATTCCTATTCATATTGATATTATTTTATATCCTAATGGGACACTGCCTCAGGCCCTCCACCATGGTTGTGAAAGGGGGTCTACAGTGTATACAGTGTATAGTGTGGCGCGACCCATGTAAGGGGGGCCTTGGCTGGAATGCACCGGTATTTGGGGGGCCTTGACATGGTAAAGTTTGGGAACCCCTGGTATAGAGGAATTAAGACAGGGTCTGTAAGAAACGGAAGAGCAAAAGGCAGTGAGGTGGTGGAAATAGTTTCTGCAACATTCTTTTTTCTTTTTGCCCCAAAGTAAGTCACTGTATTTATAGGAATGAAGAAAGGATGTGAACAAAGAACCAAAAGACAAGAGTGAAAGGAAGTGATGGTCCAGTAGAAATAGCTTGAATAGCTATCTTTCTTTTTTTTTAACCCAAAGCAAATCAATGTATTTAGAAGAATGAAGAAATGATGTGATGTAATAAAGAAATGAAAGAAAAGAGTGAAAGGATGTAGTTGAAATAGTTTCTATCTGCAGCATTCCTATACATATAGAGGGATCAATAATGGGTGTGTAGTGATAAAGACATTTTAAAAAGAGTGGGCAAGAAGAACTGAGGGGGCATTAGAAGTAGTTTCATCCACACATTCTTTCTTTTCAGCCCAAAAGGTGAACCCTTTATCTTCTTAACAGAGGAATTTGTCCAGAGGCTAATGGCATCTTTTGAAATATGAGTAGTGGAGGTGTGGGGTGTGGAGAGAGGAGAGGCACCGGTGAGAAATTATTTAGCTAAGCGTGACTAAACAAATAACTAAGGCTTTGGAATGCATCCTCAGATCCGTTCATTGATTAATACTTACAGTACATTTTTTCTCTCTCTCTTTGAACCTGCACACCTCAAGTTAAAAGCCTGGCCACACCCAGCTTTGGGGCGACGTTAGCTACAGGTGTGCCAACCTGTGTGACTAAACCTCTGGGTGGTTTAGAGTTGGCCTTCTTTGGCATTAGTCGAGGAGCCTCGGCTTACTGGAGATCATGTTTGATGTGGGGATGTGGTCATTGGCGGTTATCACGCTACAAGATGAATTTGGCAGCCAGCAGACGTATAGCTGCATGGGAATATCTTAGAGTCCCTCTGACTGACTCAGTAGTATTTGGGTTACAAGACAGTCGACTCTTGTCACGAAACAGTCCTTCGGAGGAATCACGCTATTTACTTTGCTGAAGTCTGTCCAGCTCTTTGGCGGGATGTTGTGAAACAGAGAGGCTGACTGAAGAGTCACCAGAGATTATTGGGTTCTCACGAAACGTCAGGGCCATCATCACAGTTTTCACGCCACCACCAGCTGCCAAGAGCTCAGGGCGTCATGGGGGGAAGTGGGTTTGAGTTACCAGTGCAGAATTTTTGTTATTGTCCTTCGAGGTAATAAGTTAAATACTACAGAAACGGTTTCTAAACAATGTAGGCCTAAATAATTTGTTTGATTCATTTAATTGCATGTCCCACATGCAGTAAGTGGCAATTTATGAAAGGGAGATGTACGGTATGCTTGCAACTGCCCTCCCATGGCTCTATTTATTTAGAAAATAAATCAAACAAAACATTTGAGAGTTAGGCCTATATGAGATATTTTCATATGGGCAGATACACAGAATTTAATAATGAGTGTTCCCATAATGCACAGCGTATCAGAGGCACTCTGTAATAGTCATAGAAAGGTTAATTACCATAGTACTACTCTAAAATGACATAACAGATGACCTTTAGTGACTCGGATATTACCATTCTGGTAACAGCAAACTTATAACGCCTTGTTATCACGGGTTAAGTAATGACTTATATAATTATGTTCCCCGAAGCAATGTGTTTGTTTATTGCCCACTTACAGAGATGGAGGGCCTATCTCTACAGTCTATGCACATTGCCACTGTTACAGCATATTTCCTTTAAATGGGGCTGATTGACCGTAAAGTGGCTTCCCACTGCCTAACGAGACACGAACTCTCGGCCATTTCCTCTTTGAGGTGACATAACTATAATGTTGCCACTTCCTTTAACTCATAAACAGAGTACAGGGAACTCTCAATAAATAATGTCCATATTTCCTACTATTTCTGAGTGGGTGTTTAGTGGGTGTCTGGTTGGCCTAATGGCTTGGACTTCCTCTGACATATTCTTCCTGAACATCCTGAATATGGTGACCGAGGTGAACAAGGTTGACTATAGAGGGCATCACAGAGTTTTACTGTGTGTGTGTGTGCGTGCGTGCGTGCGTGCGTGCGTGTGTGTGTGTGTGTGTGGTACTCGGGAGTGTTGGTTTCGGAAGGACGTCATTTCCTTCTCTCTCTGATAAATTCTGTTTGAGTGGTTCAAAGCAAAACAGAGCACTCCTGTCCCGTAGGTGGACGAAACATCAACATCCCCCTCCCCCCCCCTCCTACTCCTGTACTGGTGATACGATAGCAGCTGAATACTGGCATGGCAGCATACACAGACCCTGGCCCTGCTTCCGTCTACCCTTGTTGTTGACGCCACAGGGGAGATGCTATCTCCATTTCAGGTCCCGTCCCAGGTGTAGGCCTACTGTACGTGTGTCTGCTACTTCCACGGGGAGCTATTAAGGTGCTGTCTGTAACTTTTAATTCAGTGTATCTGCACATGCATGTATTGACTTGTCACATGAACAAATGAAGTTTTTTCAACAGTTTCGGCGCTAAAAATGAAGACTTTCACGTTGTCCTCATCTCATAGATGCGACCCACACAAAGATGCTATCGGCATTGGAATTCCCAGGGAAAGCTTTTTTTTACATCTGGTGATTTGCATCTGGTTGCCCTCCTCCGTGCCGATTCTATATTGGGATCCTAAATTCAGGCAAATATTTCACTCAGGGTTTCCATGCTGTCCTTCAGATCAGACCAAGTGCGCAAGGCAGCATGGGAATTCCAGGTGGACTATACAGTAGCCTATACGCGCCACTGCATACAGCTATCAAGAGCCGTGCCATAACTCATATCCTTTTTAAGTCATTGTGCACATGATAAGATACAGCTTGTTTGACAATCTGTGTAGGCTACTTAAAATGAACACTTCCTCTTGCCCTCTTCTCATAGTTGCCACCCAAAGAAAGAGAGAGAGAGAGAGAGAGAGAGAGAGAGAGAGAGAGAGAGAGAGAGAGAGAGAGAGAGAGAGAGAGAGAGAGAGAGAGAGAGGATTGTACTTCCATTTCAGGGGTGTGTTTCTCGAAAGTGTAGTTATAAGCCAGTTAGCAACTTGGGTAGTTGTCAATGGGAAATTGCATTGTGAACAGCAAAGTAGCTAATGTAGTTGTGCTTAGCAACCCGGGTGAGGTGTATCATGTAGCCCAGTGGTTCTCAAACTTTTTGTGTGAAGTACCACCCGAGAAAATATTGAGCTCTCCAAGTACCACCTTGACAACCAACATTAGAATATCGCAGCAAAGGCCTTCCATATTCACTTTTGCCAGTCAATACAGGTTCAGAACTGCATCAACAGCTACGGTCACATTCAGTGCAAATTTGTTTTTAAATTTCTTGCTTGCCTAGTATTATTATGCATTATATTGTCAGATTCATATAGTTCAATATTATACAATGCAACACCAAAGAGACATTTTCGACTGCAACAATTTGATCAGCCTTCAAATCAATGCACAAAAAATTAATTCTTCCAAGTACCACCAGAGATGTCCCAAGTACCACCAGTGGCACGCGTACCACAGTTTGAGCACCACTGATGTAGCCTATTTGCTGCTGTACACTGAAATACATAACAGTAATACAATATTAGGATACTTTGTCATTTTCATTTAGCGTACAGGACCCAGAATCTTCATTCAGAGAATCTCTAGACTAAAAATGAACACTTCCCTTTGCCTTGTTCTCATGCTCTAGATCACTGTTTCCCAACCAGGGGTACGTGTACCACTAGGGGTACGCGAGCACACTGCAGGGGGTACTTGGAAAAATGTAATTTTAACAAATATATGGAGCTTAGTTACATTATGATGGAGAAAGCGATATAGAACTTGACTTAGGGGGTACTCATGGCACAACGAAAAGGCTTGGGGGTACACAAGACAAAAAAGGTTGGGAAACACTGCTCTAGATGCCACCCACACGGAATGAAAATGCTATCAGCATGGCAACTCCCAGAAGAACCCAACCCCCCCCCCCCCACACACACACACACACAGTAGAGATGCTATCTGTATTGTCGTTTCCAGGTGAAACCTACTGTACTTCCGCTGCAAGGGCACGAGTCAATGACGTTAGTCACATGTACACACCTGTGAAAGTGGCCCTTACCTTAGATAAGAAATTACTGCTGTTTAAATATGACTGACAGGGCTTAATTCTCTCTGATTACATAATACATAAATGGGATTGGGGACACACCCTGACATACAGTAGGTGTGTGCGTGTGTGTGTGTGTGTGTGTGTGTGTGTGTGTGTGTGTGTGCGCGTGCGTGCGTGCGTGCGTGCGTGCGTGCGTGCGTACGTGTGTGTGTGCATGCATGCGCGTGTGTGTGTGTGTATGACATTGTACCCTCTTAAGAATCGTTTGTGATAATAACTGGTCTCGTTTTTCAAAGCATAGTGACAGTGCTGTTTTTGTGCAGTGAATCATCAAATTATAGGCTACATTTTAGCAAGCCACGGCCTAAAAATAGTTTACAGGTCTGACACTTTTAAATGTACTTGTAATCAGACGGGCCTTTGTAGATGAAATGTGTATTGAATAGTGTAACACATTCTTTTATCCTAGTACTGTGTACAGGATTCATATTACAAAAAGTGGAGAAGACGTGCTTACACTATCGCCTAAATTTGCTGATTTTAACAGTTCTTAACTGGGTGCTGAAAACCATAAAAAACTTAATTGAATGAATGAAACGAAGGACAGCACTCTTCAGATTTCTTCTTTGTTTATTCGCCCACTGGCGAATAAACAAAGAAGAAATCTGAAGAGTGCTGTCCTTCGTTTCATTCATTCAGGATTCCTATTAGCAATCTTTATACTGGGCTGGCATGAGAAGGCGTCAAATGAGATCAAGTTCAAACACATTCCCAACATGTAAAAAGGGATTGAAATAGAGATCTACAACACTTCATTTTGCTGTGTCTTTTTTAATTGTATTGTATCAACATGCAGATACATGCCTACATGTATCAACATGTTCAGACCTAACCCTAATGCTAGCCGAAAGGTCCGTAGTACAATGGAGTATTGTGATGTTATTATTATGCATTGTTATAATATTAAAATACATCCTGATTTATATATTAGTAGATTGTACTGTGATGGGAGATGTGATGGGTGATGGGAGGGTGATGGGTGATGATGGGTGATGTGTGATGTGAGATGTGTGATGTGAGATGTGGAGGTGATGGGTGATGTGAGATGTGGGGGTGATGTGTGATGTGAGGGTGATGTGTGATGTGAGCATGATGGGTGATGTGAGATGTGAGATGTGGGGGTGATGTGTGATGTGGGGATGATGTGAGATGTGATGGTGATGTGATGGAGATGTGAGGCTGAGGTGAGATGTGATGGTGATGTGATGGTGATGTGAGATGTGATGTGAGATGTGATGTGTGATGTGGGGGTGATGGGTGATGTGAGGATGATGGGTGATGTTAGGGTGATGTGAGGATGATGGGTGATGTTAGGGTGATGTGTGATGTGATGGTGATGTGAGGCTGAGGTGAGATGTGAGGGTGATGTGAGATGTGAGGGTGATGTGTGATGTGGGGGTGATGGGTGATGATGTGTGATGTGAGATGTGAGGATGATGTGTGATGAGAGGGTGATGGGTGATGTGGGGGTGATGATGGGTGATGTGAGATGTGAGGATGATGTGTGATGAGAGGGTGATGGGTGATGTGAGATGTGGGGGTGATGGGTGATGTGGGGGTGATGATGGGTGATGTGAGATGTGAGGGAGATGTGAGATGTGATGTGTGATGTGAGATGTGAGGATGATGTGTGATGAGAGGGTGATGGGTGATGTGGGGGTGATGATGGGTGATGTGAGATGTGATGTGAAGGTGATGGGAGATGTGGGGTGATGGGTGATGTGAGGGTGATGTGAGGGTGATGTGAGATGTGAGGGTGATGTGAGATGTGGGGTGATGGGAGATGTGGAGGTGATGGGAGATGTGAGGGTGATGTGTGATGTGAGATGTGATGTGAGGGTGATGGGAGATGTGGGGTGATGTGTGATGTGGAGGTGATGGGAGATGTGAGGGTGATGATGGGAGATATGGGGGTGATGTGTGATGTGAGATGTGGAGGTGATGTGTGATGTGAGATGTGGGGGTGATGTGTGATGTGGGGGTGATGTGGAGGTGATCTGGGGGTGATGGGTGATGTGATGGTGATGGGTGATGGGAGGGTACAATACACTTTCCTGATTATCATCATGACTTTCAAATCTCTTCGAGACTTGGATCATAACAACTAACATTCTTAAACAGCATGGTTGACTCACTTACCTTGGCTTGCTACTGGTCGAGGGTAGAACAGGCTGAGCCAAAGTTTAAACCAAACATTTCTTAGTCCCCAATAGAACGTCTCTGCTTAAACAACGTCACTGCTTTGAACATGCCTCTACCCAGAACGGTTGGAAATGCTGAAAGTTGATTAGTTCCCGACAAAGTGGGAGGAGTTCCTGCTGTAGCGGGATCCGGATTCTACCTGAACGAGCTCCTGGCCTTAGTGTGTGTAGCTGAGCCAAAGGCGTTGCATCACCACTAGGGCAGAGCCTGGGTACCAATACACCTCAGTCATTCAACTTCCAGTCCGAGTCACTTTGTTAGAACTGTGACTTACTTTGTTCCTGAAATGTGTGGCTGTAATGTGGCTGAATAACCGATACTCTTTCGACATCTATTCCCCAGAGGGGCAACTTGTCAGCAGGCAGCGACTTAGGTCCCCCAAGGCTCTGGATGGTGAATATCACCTCTCACTTTGCTACAGAAGTGGCAAATTTCTTTCATGTTCACTCCTTTGAAATTTCTCTTGGGGCCCCAGCTGAACCTAGAATCGCCTCTGTATATTCCTCAATCAACCTTATTGCTCAATTTGGCACAAACCGCATGAACACCGTCGGGCAGTGTTTTCAATTCTCCCTACCATCACATTGGCAATCAACGTTATTGCTTCATGCATACTCTATCCTAGGGGAATTCTGCTCAGCATCCGTGGAGTTACATGAATCACTAGAGAGCCCTTATTTTTTATCGAAGATGAAAACAATAACGTGGAAGAGATGGGCATATCGAAACCAGAAGGGGAAATCACCCAGCCCTTCCCCCAGACCCCCACCTACAGTATCTGGTACAAATCAGATCTGCATCCACCGTGGCCATTACTCACATAATTCGCATGATTGTCAGCGATGTAGTGGTTTGCTTTGCACATGTGCTACAATCTCCCCAGGGCTTGGTTCCTGGCAGTGGCCGTGTTTTTTTTTTTTTTTACAGTCAGGTCCATTGTGGTCGTGTTGGGGTTGGGGGTGGGATTGGGCTACTAACTACCCACGGCTCCAGTGACAGGAAGGGTCCTCCATACAGAGAAATGAATAGATAGAAGTACCATTTTTCTTAATTGGGCAGTTATATTATGTCCACGGGCACAGCTGCTTGTTATTAGGATGGTACTCTTTGCTAGGCCTGGGCTTTTTGATATTTCAATCTCTAAGAAAATACAAAAAACTCAACAGCATTGGCCGGTGAGGACTGTCGGCCCACTGGGAAATGCCAGTTCTGGCCTGCCCTATTGCAGACAGTTATGTACATAAAAACAGTAGCTTTTATGGTATGGTAAAGGATCTGGCTTGTACCCCTCTAGGTTCAAAAGTCTGTTTGTATCTAAAGGTACAATATTGTATCCTTCATGCACCTTTATTGCTCTCTGTATGTGGCAAGATATATGAAACAAGTACAAGTAAGAAGAGGAACTATCGGGAGGAAGACTGCCCCAAGGCCAAGTGCCGTAACTATGGTAACTACATATGGTATGTAAACACAGCATACCTGAGCAAAGTAACTCACAATTATCTTTAAGATGGCAATTTTGCAAAGTCAAACAGGTTTCACAATGCAAGTTCAAACTTGTTGAATTGACTACCACAGAATGAATGTTAACATGCTTTGTGGGTTATATATAGCTCACTGGTCTTCTAAATGAAGTTAAATATGGGTTTCTATTTTAACAACATTAAAGAGGTGTTTCAATATAGCAGTCTAGTCTCAGAGTGATGGGAGAACTGGGTGGATGACATATACTTACATCCCTGACATGTCACAATTTCACATCAGCCTGAGTCACTTCGTCAGAAACATGACATGCGTTCTCCCTGCAATGGCCATGGCGGAACCTGGCACACAAGTTCTATACACTGATGTACGTCAGTGGTTTTTTACCTCTTAATATTAGTAACACAAAGTCATCATATTGGCAGGAACTCTAACATTGTGTTTGTGCATTGGTGTGTTGCACATTGTTTCCCCACAAACTGGAAACATGCCCATAGGTACCCAGGTTCGATTCCGGCCTCGGCCATTTCCCAATCCTTTCCCATCTCACCCTTTATTGTTTAATCTCCAACAAAGGGGACCGAACCGAAGTGAACAAAAAGTGTTAAAAGTTTTTTTCTTTACAACGCACTTGCATACTTTTTCCCAACAATAAATAATGTAAGAGCTCTGCATCGTATATAGGCCTATTGTATCATTGTTGTTTATCATTTTTAATTTTTATTTTACTTCCAATCCTTCTATTTAACTGCGGCGGTGGGGAGATTTCCAAGCCACGTGGTGAAAAAATGCATAAGAAAATATCTCCTACCCATATTTAACTGCTTTTAATTGAACTGCTGTGAAGCCCGTAGACAAGTAATGTCTGTGCTCCTGCTCTTCACTATCTGGGGCGTCACGGGAAAGGACTGAGTTCAAAGAAGCAAAGAGAGTCACCATTGTATCTCAGATGTGGAATATTTATTTTGCTGCTTTTATTTACAGAAGAGCCAAACTAACATTTTGACGTTACCATGTCTTCATCAGGGTCAAATTGTTGTTTGGCACTGCTCTAAATAAAAGCAGAAAACAACCTTCCACATCTGAGATGCTCCGGTGTCTCTCTTTCCTTCTGTACTGAAGCCTGTCTGTGTGCATTCAAAGCATTATGTTCCGCGATGAATGTAAAACAGCAGTTGTCTTCAGTGAAATATGTTGTAGGCCTACACCTGTACAGTTTAGGTGCAACATTCCTCCGAGACATGCAGAGAGAGACATACATTTACAAGTGTATTCATTGCCAATGTGGTGCCTGTGAGAGATGATCTATCTGTAGGCCTATGTCTGTCTATTGTTAATTTAGTTTAGTTTATTTAGTTTACACACACACACACACACACACACACACACACACACACACACACACACACACACACACACACACACACACACACACACACACACACACACACACACACACACACACACACACACACACACTAAAATGGCATACAGTGTGAGTCATATTTTAAAAAACACATGATTAATGTTGACAAGACTGGTTGGTTAATATCCATTTTTTCACACCCCTTGAGAAGGCCTGATAATCAGTAATACTTTTTAGGTTACTGGGTAGACTATTCCATGTTTTGGTTGCCCTGAAAGAGAAGGCTATATAAGGTTGGAGCAGGTTCACACACTAAACAAGACACTTGCTTAGTGTGCGAACCTGCTCCTACCTTATATTTCACTTCTTTTGGGTCCACGCACCTAGTTAATTTTTGCAACATCTAGAGCGCAACTATACCCTTACCTCCTGAAAGAGAAGGCTGACTGAGCAAAAGCAGTTCGTTCGTCGGATTGGGAGACTACAATCACCCCTAATGGTGGATCTGGGGTTAGTATCTATACCTATCTATTTGAGTTGCTACAGTACCAGCACTCTCTTGCTGCCATCTGTCTAAATGGCTCTAGCTCTGAATCTTGGGTGTCCAGTTCATAACTCCCCCAACGTGATGTCATGCACTGCTTTATGGGAGAAGAATAACTGACACTAAATAAAAAACTATGGAAAATAATTTCAAGGTGTATTAGACTACTGACAAGAAAGTGGTAGAAATCCATTATCATTTAACCTGCACCACAACCTTTAAGAGTGACAGGAAAGGGCAGAGTTTTACTACACACCATGCTTGTTTTCATATTTCAATAAATACAAGATTTCTCGGCCTACTGTGGCCTAACGGTAGGGCACTCACCTACTATTCGGCCGACCCAGGTTCGATTCCTGGCCCGGGTCCTTTGCTGGCCCTTCCCCGTCTCTCTCTCCCCACTCGCTTCCTGTCAAAGTCTTTTCTGTGCCATCATAAATAAAGTCAAAAAGACCAAAAAAATATCTGAAAAGAAAAACAACAACAAGAAGATTTCTTGATAAATATGATTAATGATGTAAGGAAAGCAATTGTGCAACCAGTTTGATTTGTCGGGGATGTGAAGGCTTGTAACACTTTATTTTACAGTGTAATTAATCAGCATTCTATTGTACTTACACTGTAAATACATCATCCTAACTCTAACCATAAGCACATTATTATACTGTTCCACATTATACATTAAACATGTTTGTTTCACTGTGCCTAATCAACTAAGCAGGGACAGCAATATGAAGTCTAACCAGAGATTATTTTCAAAGAATGAGTTTTCCTCATAACAAAAACAGAGGCCCCTGCTGTGCTATTATAAAGACAGACCCATATGCTATGTGCAGCTCAAACATCAACAAGCTTCCACAATGGAGGAGCACTGCCTCTAGTGGAGCTAAATGCATTTGATCAAGAAGTACTTGGACCCCAGAACAGAACATTGTTGGTAGGACTCAGACTTTTTTGGTTGACTGGCTTTTCCTGAAGGGTTATGCTCCCGCCTGCTGGACACGTGTGTAGGTTGCAGTCCCAGATGTAGACTGGCGTTATAGTGGAATGGTCGGAAAAAACGGTGGGATAGTCGTTGAAAAGTAGGCTATGTCGTCATTGCATTTTATTTGACACACCATGGCCTTTAAAAAATCTGACCTATTATGGAATGAATATGCCCTTTTTGCCATCTGTTCCTGGGCTGTTCTGCTTCTGATACTACCTAAAGTATTATTACTGGTAGCATAAACATGTCACATGCACATCAAATACTGAACATATTTTAAATAGAAATTTTTTTTATGTTTGGCACCCAATTCATATTTTGGACATGATGCGCAAATCGGAAAGCATTGCACTGAGTAAGGCATTCAATTGAAACTCAGATGTAAGTCACTCAAGTCTGTGATGAAGATAATACCAACTCTCACAGTATGCTATAGTATAAACTCTTCAACATACTCATACAGTAAGTTATGTGCAAACATGAGTATGTGCATGTCCCGTGTGCTCCCCTTAGCGCATGAGCCTGTGATTTTGGAGAGGTGTGTGTATGTGAGAGAGAGAGAGAGGGAGAGCTGTTGCGTGTGAGAAAGAAGTGTTGCCTTGCCTGCATGGGATGCCAAAAATGTTTTCACTGCATTTCCCTGCATTCAACGTTCCTAACCAGGGGAGGGAGTCGTGTTTCATAGCGAGAGAGCTATGCAAGCTGTACTCCAGAGATTGCATTGCACCCCCTTCTCCAGTGGCCGGAAGCGGGATGTGATGTAAAAATCACATTGAAACTTTTTTTTCCCCTCTTCTTGAGTGTGCACATCTCCCGATGTATTGTAAAACAACGAGGAAGACCACTTTACTTGAATATTTTCCGACTTTTCCAACTGGGTTTCGTACCTCGATGCTGCGTCGACTCAGATAAACCACTGTAGGACTCCCGTCAAGATCCCCAAAAACAGGTAATCGATCATATTGACTGCAGGGCCACGGGACGAGTTTGAACAGACAAAAGTTGTTCCTGTGCTGTTGCTGTTGGCTTCTTTGTTACAGTTGGAATAGTCAAACAAAAGAACAGCATGATCTTTGCGAGATCCGCATGAAGTCATGTTGCCGAACTGTCTGTTCCTTTTACACTGTGTTAAGGCGAAGCAACTTCGTGAATATTGAGTTACTAACTTTTGTGAATTTGTGGTTTTATGAGTAAAAGACAGAGCTTTCACGAACGCGGCTGGGCATTCCGACCTGGATGAGTCTGGTTAGGCTACAGCTGCTGTAATTTCAAATGTCTCTTTAGATGCGCTTCGTTTTTGTATGGAATATAACATCACCATTATGAACGCGTCATTGTGGTTAGTAACGTTTTCTTCAGCATTGTTTTCTTGGCACTGGAAGAGTTGGGATTGAAGACGCATGCGAGTGCTAATGCAGAGGGATAACACTGCCACAGTTTGCAATGGTTTATGAGCTTTGAAAAATGCGCTACGCAACAGGACACGTGTTAGCCAGGCAATAACGCCTAAAGTTCACTTTTGATTTCCATAAGTACATGGAGGCGATTTTTGCGCACAGTGCCCGTTAACATTATGCGCGCGCATCTTTAGCGGAGCGCTCAGTTTTGCACTTGCATGTAGGCTACTTCACAGGCCGCAGAGAGGGTTTGTTATGGGACTGTACGTCAAGATGAACTTAATAAACAGCAAGCATTATAACACAATGATAAACGCAATGAGACACAGCAATCAGTTAGGCCTAACTTAACCCATGTTTGAGTTTCAAGAAGCATTTTTTAGTCGAGGTACCTACAACAAATATGAAAGAAATGTTACTGTTGAGAAGCACATGTTGCAATAACTCCTGAGATAACTTACTATGGTGCGCCAAAGAGCTCTTCTGTGTGACTGTATGTATGTATGTGCACATCTGTTGGTGGTTTTTGTTCTGTCTAAATAACCCGTTCGCACTTTTGTGTGCGCCTTTGCTTTCATACGACCATATCTAACCACCTGGCGCCACTCAGCCCAGCTGTGTGAAGCCAACTGCATTTGTGTCATGTGAGTGCATGAGTTGAGCTTCTTTAGCACAGTGGTTCTCTACAAGCCTAAAGGTTTGTTGGTCGTTTTCACCTGACGAAAGAACTCGCCTCTAAATGTAGGCTTGTGTCTTATTGCGTGGTGATCTAGTAGGTGAAGTAGCCTCCTCTATAATGAGTGCAATACAATGTATTAAACTGTTACAGTAAGTAATTTTGTGCTTGATGATGTTAATTTTGAAACCAGCAAGGTATAGACTGCTCACATTCAGCACATGAATCAACAGAGATACCTGAGGGATTTTTGAATAGGAGGCGTGGCATATAATTGGTGTGCCATAATTGGCACAAGAAATAATGTGGGGAATCTGTACACTGGGTATAGGCTTGAGAGACACCTGAGAGATTCATTTTGTAAAATTCCAGAGAGGAGTGTACAGACATTGCTGACAATGACCAAGGTCAAGGTTTTCTTAGTTTTTGTGCTGACATGGGTCTGGAGACTCTGAAGATGACATGGTGTGGCTAGGAAAGCAGTGATAAGACATGCAGTAGGCCTATGCTGTGCAAACATTACTTAGTTTTTGTCAAGGCTATTTATTTACACTTGGTTAATAGTGTGTGAGTGTTGACCGTCCTGGCCCACCATCTTGAAGTTGTCGAATGCTGTGCAAATAACTGTTACTAATGTGCTTGGATACATCAGAATTTTAATACATCTCCGAGTCTTTTGCCCCATCCTAGAAGGTATTTACAAGTGGCAGTGACTCATCTGAAGTAGAACAGGACTTGCTTACACACGGTAAAACATTGCAAGCCCATTAAACATAAGAAAGTGAGTTGCCCTGCTGCCTTAAGTTTGTAAGTTAATCAATTCAACTCAAGTTCATCAACTCAAGACTTTACTCAACTCAAGGCTTTTTCAAGTTGCCAACTTTCAAGTTGCCAACTTACAAACTTGATGCAACTGGGCAACTTACTTTTTAACGTTTCACTGACTGCAATCACCTCATTCGTGCACAAATAACAATGCATTCTGGTTAAATAAATGCATTGAAATGGCAAAGTACACTTACGCACTGGGCAGAATGTACAACAATGCGCAGTCACGAACGCGGCCAATGTTTTATAGTGCAGCTAGAATGAAGAGCCAGAGTCTATGGTGGAGTTGGGAATGACATGCAAAGGACATGGCAGTGGTACAACACAGAAACATACAGATGTTCACCTGGGGAGAGAGTACAAGCACTTCCATGTATTCCCACAAGATAAGACCAGGAGTGCTTTTCACAAGCAGCACGCTGGAATGTGTTGTGGTAGAGAAAGGAACTCTTCTAGAAAAGTAGGCCTACTTTTTATAATTGGTAGACTACCAGAGTATAGCGTAGAGAAGAGACACTGTGCTTCATTCAGTGGTGTAGTCTACGTAGAATGCAGGTATACGCAGTATACCCACTTCAAAATGTCAGGGATTTCTGTATACCCACTTAAAATTGATTTATCCATTATTTAGAATAGCACAAATATATACAGTATACCCCCCTCAAAAAAGTGCTCAAATATACAGTATACCCACCACAAAAAGTAGACTACAGCACTGGCTTCATTCATCTGCAAATTCAGGAATTAAAGACTCAAATTAAGGGATTACTGTAAATGCACAATGCCTTCATTTTCTCTCAAAATCTACTCAAATTTTTCATCAAGCAAATGTTGAAGGCATGTGAACAGCTCACCTTAACTGCAGGTATGGTTGCTACTGTTGTAGCTTTGAAAGCAAACGCTACCTTTGGGCATGTTATCACTTATGGCAAACTTGAGCAATACATCAAACCAGCTTCTCTTGAGATTAAGTTTGCTTTTCGTCTTTTCACTTGACTTTGAGGTCTCTATCTCATGTCAACATGGACGATAAAGATGTCAAAGCATTCTTTGAATTCTTTACATTCATAGGTAGGCCACTGCTGGCTGACTGATGTCAGTGGTGTCCAAATCAGGTCAAAACAAATACCGGTACTTCATCATTATGATGACAGACACTATATCCTGAAATATTGCATTTCAACATTGGCTACTGCTTGTCTCAGTGATGAAGCATTTGTGCAATTATGAACATTTATGAACTGTATAATTTGAACTAATATGACTGTTAAGTTTGTGATTCCAAAAACAATTGCAAAAACAAAAAAGCAAAGCCTCTCAGGTTTGCGAACCTGGACCAAAATATGAGCACTCGTAACCAATTAGCATTGTGTGCTTTGACAGTATGAAACAGAACAGTGGTAATTTGATGGGTCGCTAAGCTAAAAATATGCTCAGCCTAAAGCTACACTGAAAATATATCCCAGAGGCCTACTGCATTTTAAAGTCAACTCGAAAGCTTTCATTTGCCATTTCAGACCAGACCAGTTACATAGAGCAGCATTTCCCAACCTTTTTTGTTCCTCGTACCCCCTAAGCTTTTTGTCATACTATGAGTATTCCCGAAGACATGTTCTATATGTTTTCCTGTATTTCAGTGGTTCTCAAACTTGTTTATTTGAACAAATGCCCCCTTGACCTCCACATTAGCCAGTCGACCCCCCCACCCCCAGACACACCTTTAATTGAAAAATACATTTGACAAATGAGTGCCTCCCCTATCAGCTGTCTCCTTCTCAAAGCCCCCACGGGCTCGTTAAAGCCCCATGCTCTAGAGACCAGGGTGAGACACGCTACTCTATTCCAATTTGAACACAGCTTGGGAAAACCCTTGCTGCTTTGCACAATCGATCCGATCTGAAAGACAATATGGATTCTTCCCCATAAGAGGGGTCCTGAGCGAGTAAGCCAATCAGAGCAGGCAGGGTTGGACAAATGGAAGCTTGCAGTTTGTTTGAATAGATACAACTGAAACGATTGGCTATGGGCTATGTATACGCCAAGTTATACATTCTTATTATATGGTTGTGACGTCATCTGTCGAATGCTCCATTCATTTCAACGGGGCTCCCCAACGTTCGGACGTCTGTTATTTTTCGATAACGGACGGGTTGGTCTATAACAGACCGCTGTCAATGGCAACAAGACTTTTCACTGCTAAAGCGACTTTTCAACAAGACTCTAATCAGCTGCTGTGATAGACAGCACCCGTTGTCCTGGCTACCGCTGTCAATGGCAACAAGACGTTCACTGCTAAAGCCACTGGCTTGTATACAAGTCAGTGGCTAAAGCGAATGTTTCATATCACTCCGCAGGGGGTCCGGTCTTTTGTCACTCTAATCAGCTGCTGTGATAGACAACACCTGTTGTCCTGGCTAGCCTACCTAGCTGTTGCCTAGCGGTGTTCCACAACGGCACTGTTTTGTTTTGCGCAGCAATAATCTTAACATTAAATAGGTCTAAAGAAATGGCCCCGCATGTGTGAATCATTTAAGTATATCCATATAATAAGCGGGTTAACTTTCGGCGAGTCGGTCGCTTTGTGGAATAGCAGCACTTCAGAGAGAACAAGACCCCTCCGCTCCGCGTCGGGGTCTAAAGATTCTCTCTGTCGTGCTGCTATTCCACGGTAGCGACCTTCTCGCCGAACGTTAACCCTTACGTAATGCTCAATAAACGCCCATTGGTAATAACCTCTCCTACGAGAAATTGCATAGGTAGCCTCCAGACTCTGACATACCCCCTGCAATGTGCATTTACTGTCAATGTGTACCCCTGGTTGTGAACCACATCACGTTGAGCACATTTTGTTTGTTCTCCTTCCTAACTCAAGTTTACGCCAGCACCTCTTATTCATCATCCTAGCTGATGACAGCGGGCCGTCAAAGTTACACTGAACAGGAAATCTAAAAGCATTTGCGCCCACCATAGCAACCCACAGGAAAGCATCTAGCTTGGTGAATATTCAGCATAATAATGATCTTACAAATGAATTGCTGTGTCGACTACTGTACATCATCACTTGGATTTGGTCATTTACATTTTCATTGGTTTGTCAGTATAATATTTGCTAAGGGTATATTGCCAACATGCTGGGATATATAGCCATGCATGCTGCTGATATTGATGATTCTTTTTTTCTGTTTCGGTGCCTGACTTCGGTGCCTCACTGTGTGTGTGTGTGTGTGTGTGTGCGTGCGCGCATTTGTCAAAGGCAGAGGGCAAGAGGTCACAAGCTCAGCTGTACCAGGGTCTTCATTTTGGGAGGGGGAGGGAGGCGTATTTGGGGGTTTGCAGGTCAGTAAGGGTGTTGGTTGAAGACGTCAAAGGAGGTGTGTGTGTGTGTGTGTGTGTGTGTGTGTGTGTGCGTGCGTGCGTGCGTGTTTGTGTGTGTGTGTGTGTGTGTGTGTGTGTGTGTACGTGCGTGCATGCATGCGTGTTTGTGTGTGTGTGTGTGTGTGTGTGTGTGTGTGTGTGTGTTTGTATGTATGTGCGTGTGGGGGATAGGAGGTTTGAGTAGGGATGTTTCGGGTGTGTGGGCAGGCAGGGCGATGATATGGAAGGAGAGATGGTTGTGGTTGGTGGTGTTGGGGGAGAGGAGGGCCGGGTAGGGGTGTTTGGGGGTGTAGGCAGGCAGAGTGGTGGTATTGTGATGAGAGCTTAAAGCCTCAGTGAGTAACTTGGGAGTATGAAGGGGTAGTTGATGGGTGGATGGAGATGTGTGTGGATGTTTGGGGTGGTGGGGGGGACAGTAGATGGGCTTGTTGAGTCTGGATAGTATAGGTAAACAGTTCTGCTGCTGCCACTGCTAGTGCTGAATTTCCCACAGCTCTCACTCTTCCCCAACGTAGCGTTAGAAACGTATGAGTTGTAGTGAGGGGTTCTATTGGAAAGGTTTAGGGTGGGGTGCAGTTTGTTGTTGGTTGAGAAACTTTGGGGTGGGGTGAAACTTGGGGGTTTGTTGCTAGCAAGGCTTTAAATGAACACCAGCCAACTGGCCAAATGCTGGGATTTGAATTTGACTGGTAGAAAAGGCCAACTTCCTAGCTACTTTGACTCATAAGGGAGAGTGTGTTTGGCTAGTAAGATCAAAATCTATTTAGCCATTTTGGCCGGAGATGAAAAAAGTTAATTTAGAGCTGCTAGTGTTATGTTGCTAGCTCAGAGCTGTCATTCCTCAACCAGGCACCCTATGGTCTGAGCACATGCTTGGTCTGCGTCCTGTCTGTGTCAGCGGGGGATTGTAGCAGTAGTCTACACTGCACAGCGAGTCTCGGCCCTCTCCTCTACCTCTGGTCAGTCAGCAGGCCCCGGTGGAAATGACATAAGTGCCGGTTTCCCCAGCGCACATTTGGTTTTTGAGTTATCAGAGAAGTCTCTTGGCACGTCACGCCAAAAAAACCCAAAGCCCCGAGCACTCTGGGGCCTGCTGTACAGGACGATGGATGATGGGTTGTTTGCTTCTTTTTATGTTCTTTTAGTTTTTTTCCCTCTGGCTTAGTGTGTTTATCACTTTTGGTATTGTTTTTTTCAAACTCACATGTTCACTTTTCCGGTTCACTCCTCCAGCTTAGTGTTGTCTTTCACTTGTGTTACTTAATACATTTGCAAGAATTCAACACAAGGAATAAGGAAACGTTGAAAATCAGTAATTTGTTGCTTATGGTGAAAGTGTGGCAAGCTACCAAATACTGTACCATTTACAACCATATCGGCCTGCATTTATGAAAGAATCACTTTTATTGGCCACAGGCAAGTAGACTTGCATGTATGTACAAGGAATGCGACACAGGCAGAAGTTAGCTATGTATGCACATCCAGTATAACATTTTTACAACATACAATGAAATAAATACAATACGCTTTCTCCTACTTCTCCCACCACCCCTCCACTGTTTGCGCCATGTGAGTGGATTTGAGAAGATATGATTATACATTTTAAAAATAAGCATGGTTTAAATTAACAGAATTTAGTGTCCAGGCTGCCTACCTTTTGCAAGTTAATCAAACTACCTGTTGGTATTTGAAATTACCACAACTTATTATTTCAAGCTAGGTCAACTTACAAAAGTTTGGCAGCCCGGACACTAACTTAGTTTAAACCATGTTTTTTACAGTGTAGTAGGCAAAGTAGAATTAGGCCTAATGTATATAGGCTGTACAAATTTCTCGAGTTGAGTTAACTTACAAACTCAAGGCAGCAGTTTTTGTTTTAACTGGCTGCAATGTTTCACAGTGTAACATTTAATACAACCATGGGTGCTGCTAGGGGGGCAAAGGTGTCACAGATTCTAAGGGCCCAAGCACTGACAGCAATTACAGGGGCCCTTAAGGGGGCCGAAAATTAGAATCTTTCATGGGGCCCAAAATGTCTGGCGGCGCCTCTGAATACAACAAATACAATAGACAACTTCCTCCTCTTCATTTCCTCCCCCTCTTCCCTCCGAAGTCCAATATGCAACAGTTTACATCAGTGGTGGGCATAGTTTCATTTTTAAAACCTAGAGTCATCTCACTGTCAAAATGTAATCAATTGATTCTGGAGGTTAAAATGTATTTTTCAGAATATGCGTGCCGCCTAAATAGTGACAGAAAGCAAGTCGTCAGGAACGGGATGTCACCAGCGGCTCAACTCATGTCTCCAAAATGCATCACTGATTTCTTGAGAAAGCTGTTCTACAACAATCAACACAATAGACAACAGATAGACTTTCTCCTTCCTCTCAAGCTTCTTCCTCTCTTCGACCCCGAGCCCCACCCCCATCCTTCAGAGCTGCACTGTAAAACTCCCTGCGCCATGGGAGTGAAAGCGTGTAATTGTACTGTAGTTGGGGTAACTGGCAATCAGGCATACAGGGCATTTTCCCGTTGGGCCGATCGGTCCCTATAGGCCGATACTGTTTGTTTTTAATTGTTTGTTTTTTTCTTATCGACTGTCCCACAGTTTAGAGGGGGTGGCCCATTGGTCCATCTTCAAAACCATATAGACAATGGACTGAGTCAAACAGGATATGGTACGAAAGCGGCTTGTGTTGCATGTGTGAGGGGCCGGTGTGAGTGAAAAATGCCAAAGGGGATTTCGGGTCCCACTCCAGCCCCTGACTGTAGTCCTCAATCGCTCAGCAGCAGCACAGAGCAGCTGGGCCCAGGCCAGCACTTCCCTAGAGGTCCATGTGTTGCACATTGTTTATCATGTTGCATAATAAGGAGATTCAGGGCCAACAGGCTAAGCTAGCATAGCCAGCTAGCCCCGTCCGTTAGCAGCGATGCTTAGCCTGTAGCCTCAAGACTCAGACTCCCCTGGTGTAACCGGCAGGTTGGCCTGGCAGGAGTGGAGTGGAGGGGAGGGAAAGGCTCTTTTGTTTTTGTTTGTCTCCATGACAGGAAAAAGGAGGGCATAGTTTTGGACGGGGAGTGTGGGGGTCATTTGCGTTGCTTAGATACAATTTCATGCATTTTTAATCAATTAGACGTCCGGCTTAATGCTGTGGCAGACGAAGGCATTGAAAAGATGAATGGTCCGGCCACCCTTGTGTGTGTGTGTGTGTGTGTGTGTGTGTGTGCGTGTGCGTGGGTGTGTGTGTGTGTGTGTGTGTATGTGTGTGTGTCCCCGTGTGTGTGTCCGTGTGTGTCCGTGTGCGTGTTTGTGTGTTTCATGAAAGTGGTTTGCTCTTGCTTTGTGCAGATTTTGTGCAGATTTAGGATTTAGTAGCCTCTTTGTGCAGATGAGCACACTGGGCCTGCTCTCTCATTGCTGAAAGGACTCAACTACATCATAACAACATTGCTATGACAATACTGAGAGCCTTAAGTAACAGACCAAGACTTGGTCATTACAATGTTGGTGACAGTGAGGCTATACATAAGCTCTACGCAAAAAAGAGGTTAACTACAATATAAGTAGGCCTACATGAAGGCGAGGCCCCTGCCTCAGCAATGCCTGTGTTTGAAGAGGGTCTGCTCGATGTTCCCAAGATTTTTTCTCTTATTTCAAAGAGTTTTCTCAAGAAACATGTCTGTACTGACAGGTTAGGGCTAAGGATGGTTTTGGCTGGGGTTGTTCAGTAACAGTAACAGCACTAGTTAGCCGTAGCTGATACAAACTGGCTGGGCAGAGTAGACGGAAGGCTCTTTCGTGTTCGTTCTTTGTTCTGGCTATGCGAGCTGATATACTTACCTTGGGCATGCTGCGTCCTGCAATGCAAGTTGAAATACGTCCTCTGTTTGGAATCTGCATTTTTTTCTTTCCCCCTTCTCCCTCCCCCCCTCCCTTACCTCACTTTTTTTTTCCCTTTTCCCTTCTTTTTTTTGGAGCTGGCCTGTGAAAGTGGTGGGTGGGTGGGGTGGTGAGGCTGTGTTTCTGTGCTTGATAAGTGAGGTGGGGGGTGGGGCGGTGACTGGGTTAATATTTATGTGGGCTATGAAATATGTTTAACGATTAATTAGAAATGTTTTTCGCTGGCTGGAGACATAGTTATAGTATGAAAAACGATTTAATTAAAATATGTGCGCGTGTGTGTGTATTTTTGAAGAATGTTTGTGAAGTGTGTTTGTGTGTGCCGTGCCTTGCCTTACTGCTCCTGCGTCCACTTCACCAGTGGTTTTAAAGCATGCATTAGAGACGGACACCCTCCCCCTGGTTTGGTTTGTTGTTGCGTTTTGTTGTCGCGGCTGCATGTGTTTCCTGGCGGGGCCTGGTTGGGCCTGGTTGGGCCCTGCAGGTCACATGGGGGCCCCAGTGAAAGATGAGCAATAGCGCAGGAATCCGATTGCCGAGCTAGCTAACAGGCCTCGGCTTGTGCCCAAAAATGACATAAACCAGCTGCGACTCTTTCTCTCTCTCTCTCTCTCTCTCTCTCTCTCTCTCTCTCTCTCTCTCTCTCTCTCTGCACTGTTACTTATCACCCCTCCAGCCATTCCGCCCATGCTGTTGGTGCTACACCCTATGTGGTCCTACCCCACTACCTTCTCAGACCCACCCCCCCACCCCCCACTCCACCTACATTTGTCTCACTCCCACTTTTCCCCGCCACCGGCCACCCCAAAAATCCAAAATTTCTCAGCAGTGTAACTCGCTTAACCCATTGATGCCGAAAGCACCTGCAAAAAACGCCTGCTGAATGCCTAAGCCCTTGTTGGGAAAGTTGCCCTCAGCCTATAAAAACCTAAATATCTTAGTCTCTGAAGAACATAAAAACATGAAATAAGTTCCATTGAAACCCTAAGACCCACATCTTGAATTAGAAAGTGTTCATGCTGCTGTAACATACCCACATTTGTATTAAAAAAGCTAAAATCTCAAGAGCATGAATGCAGCGTATATGTCGCTACAGGCACCAAAGGACAAACAACATATACGAGTCATCAGGCTAATTTAGCTTCTCTCTTAGCACTGTTAGTCCTCAGCCCTTCACCAACCCCTGCTGCTGCTTCTACACCCCTCCTAGTCACGTCCTGACTCAACCCCACTGCAACACCTTCTCACACGCTTGCCGTGCTCTCACTCTCACTCTCACTCACTCTCACCCCCACTCCAAAAATCAGAAAATACCCAACCTTCTCTGCCTGGAACTCTCGTAGCGTCTCTGTGCAGACAGGCCTGCCATCGGGGCCGTCCACGCACTGCTGAAAAGACTACAGTGGTGTAGTCCACTTTTTTGTGGTGGGTATACTGTATATTTGAGCATTTTTTGAAGTGGGGTATACTGTATATATTTGTACTATTCTAAACAATGGATCAATTTTAAGTGGGTATACTGAAATCCCTGAAATTTTGAAGTGAATATACTCCGTATACCTGCGTTCTACGTAGACTACACCCCTGCTGAAAAGACTACATTATTACAACTACATCATAAAAGCATTGCTATAACATCACAGAGAGCTGTAGCCTCTTCCTGCAGATGGGGTGGCCGGCGGGCCTATTCACTATTTGCTGAAAATACTCAACTACATCATAACAACATTGCTATGACTGTACTGAAAGCCTTAAGTAACAGATTAAGACATAGCCATTACAATTTTGGTGACAGTAAGGTTATAACATAGGCTCTGCGCTAAGGGGTTAAGTAACAGATCAAGTATTGATTTTCCGAAAGGACAAATAAATAATCTATCTATCTATCTATCTATCTATCTATCTATCTATCTATCTATCTATCTATCTATCTATCTATCTATCTATCTATCTATCTATCTATCTATCTATCTATCTATCTATCTATCTATCTATCTATCTATCTATCTATCTATCTATCTACAATTTTGGTGACAGTAAGGTTGCAACGTCGTTGTTGCACAACAGCTCTCCCTGCACTGTTACTTGTCAACCCCCCACAACCCCCCCTCACCAACTTCTCAGATGCACACCCCCCCACCACCACCACCACCCCTTATGCCTTCTGATCTGTACCCCCACCTCCCACACCTTCCCCTTCTCCTTTGCCCCATTCCATTCCACATTCTGTCACTCATAACTCTTTTGGCCGCCTCCAGGCACTGGTACTTTTTCTTGACATTCGACTTATACGTGTTCGTTTATACGCCAATGAATCCACTGTACCTAATGAGGTAGAGCAGTGGTGCTCAAACTGTGGTACGCGTACCACTGGTGGTACTTGAGACATCTCTGGTGGTACTTGGAATGCCATTATGAACCTCTCCTGTATTGACTGGCAAAAGTGAATATGGAGGCCTTTACTGTGATATTCTAATGTTGATTGTCAAGGTGGTACTCGGAGAGCTCAATATTTTCTCAGGGGGTACTTCATACAAAAAGTTTGAGAACTACTGAGGTAGAGTGTAAGAGTGCTTCTATGTTTCCTGTATACACCTAATATCACCCCAAACTCATTACTCCCTCTCCTTCTTGACCCCCCACCCCCCCTGTATACACCTAATATCACCCCAAACTCATTACTCCCTCTCCTTCTTGACAACCCCCCCCCCCCCCCCACACACACACACACACATGCACACACACCATCCCCTCTCTGCCAACTTTCACTCTCATTTTGAACACCAAAACTGTTAAATTCTGTCCTGCGTTCCTCTGTGCCCTGCGTAACTCTCTCCTGCGTTCCTTAGTAGTGAGAGCGTATGGGCGCCTGACCCCCAGAGGCACTGGGTTATCAGGCCTACCCAGCCAACCAGAGAGAGAGAGAGAGAGAGAGAGAGAGAGAGAGAGAGAGAGAGAGAGAGAGAGAGAGAGAGAGAGAGAGAGAGAGAGAGAGAGTCTGCAGTACTTGTAGTCAGTCAGTCAAAGGGAAAAAAGAGAGAAATGATTGGCGCCACGTGACGAGAGGGATGGAATGAGCGCGCCACTGCTCTTGAAGAAGGGAAAAGGGAACGGGAGGGAGAGAGAGAGAGAGAAAATGGAGAGAAAAACACTCATCAGCAGAAGAGGAATGTGAGGAGATGGGTCTGGGGAATGAGGGGAGGGACAGAGGAGGAGTGCAAGAAAGAAGAGAGAGGGAGAGAGAGAAAGAGAGAGAGGGCTTCAGCCAGAGAGAGAAAGAGAGATAGGGGGATAGATGAAGAGAGAGTCCTCCAGAAGGAGGAGGAGAGGGAGAAAGAGATGGAGAAAGGAGAGCAAGAGGGGGGGATAGAGTAAGAGTCACGGAGAGAGAGAGAGAGAGTGAGAGAGAGAGAGAGGATTTCAGAGAGAGAGAGAGAGAGAGAGGGAGAGAGAGCATTTTGGGGCGCATTCCTCAGTGGGTTGTGTAATAGTTGTGAAGTAATGGGGCATTAGCCCGTGTGTGTGTACACTGCTCATTCATTACGGGCCGCATTGAAAATGACACTCTTTCTCCCTCTCCCTCTTTCCCCTGTCCCCGCGCGGCGCATGCTAGAACAGGGTGTAACTCTTGAGCGTGCCGTGCTCCAAGATGACAATACGCTCAGGGGAATACTCTCTCAACGCTCCAATGGCTACGCCAAAAAAAAAAAAGTTTTTATCTCCGGCATATGTTGGAAATGGAGAGTCCCTAAAAATCGAAGACTTGCACTTACTTGTGCTGCTTTTTTCAAAGTTCTGCTGTTGCCTCTTAATGGTGTGAGTTAAAAATGAGAGTTATCATTCGCTGTGAAAGGATGTAAAAGTGATGTCACTGCAAATTGTGACATCACTGCATTACAAAGAAACATTAGTATTGCATTAAATCTTGGTCACTGCTATTATGTTAACGAAAATGGACGAACACTTCCTGAACACACACAGTGTTCTGCTAAAAGAACATCAAGTTTTGGCAAAGGACGCGCTCAACTTCTTGGAAAAACGAAAGTCTTTGGGTGCGAGATAAAATGTATCAACTTAAGGAAGAAAAATCCGCATTCACAAACTGCGTCTCATTATTTATTTATATTACCACCATGTCCAAAAAGCTAAAATCTGCTAAAAGAACATTACATTACTTAAATACTCTGCTCCACCTTGTGTGCATAGCTGTGGAAGACATGTCATCCTTGAAAGTCTGTACTGTTTGGAAGGGGAAAAAATGAACACAATAAAGTCGGCCTACACAGTACATTTTTGAACGTGTGCATTGAACAGCTAGTTAACAGTGTTGGGCCTACTCTCCGCAGTTTTGAATTAACACTAGAACATGTAGTGTGTGTAAAAAACAGCATAGGTTTCATTGGTTTCATAAACATGGTGCCATCTGTGCCGCAATCAACACTCACAGTGTACTGTTGATTCTAGTCCCAAGGTGTCTAATTCACACTGCAAAAAGTATTGCCTACTAGGACACAATGGGTTCTCATTAGCACACACTGGTCTGTAGCCTGTCTGACCCAATGCTGTTTTCTTTCCCCATCGTGTTGATTCATCTCTCATAGTGTTACTTTAACACCGAACAATTCACCACATACTACCAGGCAGCATTGGATTCATTAGTAGGCCTACATGCTGTTCTGTAGCCTGTCTGTTCATGTACTCTGTACTAGGCATCACAGGCTTCCACACACTCTTCTTTAACCGACTGTCTTTTGGTGCACCCCCATGCCCCCAAAATCCACAGTGTACTAGGCAGCTTTAGTATGCTGTTCTATACTGCCGTGCAAAACAAGAACGCAGTAACTTGAAAATGGTCGAAATTGAGTTTAGATCGGAAATGGGCTTTAAACTACCTCATTTGTCTTGTGTCAAAAAATGGTGGTCCAACATCATCCCGTTTTAGAGAAAAATCATTTTGAAAGTGCAAAAATGACCCACAAAATTTACTGCGGTGTTGGATTAAAGGTTACGTCGTGCAAAACAAAAATGCAGTAAGTCGGTGAGTTACTGCTGCACTTTCCAATGGGAATGGTTTAGGAGTAGACAGTAATATTAGCCAAGAACGCAGTAACTCCTGCACTAACTCCTGCAGTAACTCCATTTTGTGGCAGTAATACCAGCCAAGAGCGCAGTAACTCCGTTTTGTGTGGCAATAAAAAAAACATATATGTTGTTTTTTCTTGTTTTTTTTTGTGTGCATTTAATTTCTATCCTAAAAAAGTATTACAAGGAAGTGTCACCACCACTTTACCGACAACACAGTTGTCGGGCCATATAGGAAACTTTGAAGCCTTTTTTCTCAGTTTGCCAAAATCTGAGTTACTGCGTTCTTTTTTTGTAGGGCAGTATAGCACACAGTGGCTGACCTTTGGTTCACACCAGTGTTTTCCCTTCTCAGTGTTAATAAAAGTGTTAAATTAATACTGCAAAATTTGACTGAGTACCAGGCAGCATACCTGTAGGTTTCATTTAGCACACGTTGTTCAGTAGCCTGTGCGCAGGCTTGCTGACCTTTTTGGTGCACCCCAATGCTGTTTCCTCTTGTTTTCTTTTTCTCTGTGTTGTTTTCTCAAGAGTTGATTCTACTTAAATGAACTCTGGAAAATGTACGCTGAACTATGCAGCATTAAAGCTTCATTCTCACAGGCTGTTCTTTAGTCCCGTGTGGCTGACCCTTGGTGCAACCCCCCAATTCTGTTTTCTCCCGGCACCCATATCTTTCTGTCAGAGTATTCCTCTTGCAAAGCCTTGTGCTTTGCTCTGCTATACTGTACATTAGTGTTTCTCAATGGGGGCTCTTCCAGGGGCCGTTGGGGGACTGCAGGCATTGGGGGGCGTCGAGAAGGATACAGCTGAGAGGGGTGGTGCTGAGTTGCCATTGGGGGGGCATTAGTCCGTTTTTTACTGTAATGCTATGGGGGCATTGGCAGGCTTATGACGATATCAGGGAGGCGTTGGGAGGCCTACGATAAGGGCCAGGGGGTGTTCATTCAAAAAAGGTTGAGAACCACAGCTCTACATACACAGCTCTAGCAGGAGCCCCAGGGGACTTGTAAGGAGTAAGAGGCAATGAAAACCAGAGACGTGAGGTGAGAGAGAGAGAGAGAGAGAAGGAGAGAGAAGGAGAGAGAGAGAGAGAGAGAGAGAGAGAGAGAGAGAGAGAGAGAGAAGGAGAGAGAGAGGGGGTGGGGTACGTGAAAAAAGAAAAGGAGAGGGTGAGTGGGTGAGGAAAAGAGAAGAGTGTACAGTCGAAGAAACAATAAGAAGGAAGGTGAAAGTGAAAGAATGGAGGTAGGTTTCTTCTTGACAGCGAGGGCTGACAGTGAGAGGAGGCATGAGAATTAAGAGCATTGGAGGCAGGAGATGTGTTTGTGTGTGTGTGTGTGTGTGTGTGTGGGGCAGTGATGAGAGAGTTGGGGGTGGGTGGTGGGGGTTGAAATAACGAAAAGAGATTGCAGAGCGAAGATGACTGAGCCAAGAGGAGGGGGAAGAAGTTATGCAATAAGAAATGCTACGCTGTACGGTGAGGCGAGCGAACATTATTTGTTTAGGGCTCCCATGTAAAACCGCAGGGGTGGTACTAAAGCATGTCTAAACAGAGTCAGTAACAGATGCAGGCCACTAATACATGTAGATGCCCATCTATGTATAAGTGACTTATATTAAGCAAAATCAAGGACCTATTTGGTCCTTATTACGTTTTTATCAATAAAAAAGGCCTTGTTAGTGATGTAAAAGAAGCTTGTGAATGCACACATAACAAATTGATTTCGTAATGAGATGATTTTATTAAGAACAATGTTTTATGCTTCTCATCTTTTTTCACACACCACTGGTGTGCTTGCGGCAGTTGCTTTAAGTCGGTCGTTTGATTGTGAGATTATTGAACCCCTCACAGTTGGCCATGAATGTGTGAGCCTAGTTGAGGAAAGGGCGATACGGTTTGTTCTGGAACGTTCTCACAGCGTTCTCCTCAGTGTTCTCCTCAGCGTTTTCCTCAGGTTTGTTTTGCTGTCATAGTAAAAAGGGGTGGGGTTGTGGTGTGTGGTGTTGTGATGTGGGGTGGGGTGGGGGGTATCACACAGCTTGCCTCGCAATGTCAGAATCCAAGCTCCATACTTTGAGTCTGACCAACATTATCTTTTTTACCCCTTCTACCCCCGGTCTTTCTTTCTTTCTTTCTTTCTTTCTTTCTTTCTTTCTTTCTTTCTTTCTTTCTTTCTTTCTTTCTTTCTTTCTTTCTTTCTTTCTTTCAACCTCTCTCTTTCTCTCTCTGCTTCTCTCTCTTTCGCACTTCCCTCCGTATGACTATTTTTTTTTAACTACCCCCTCAGGTTAAAAGTGCACTGCCATTCCAACCGTTTGAAAATGTCAGATAAGCTTGATAACCTACATCAACTGTTATGTTCTCTCTCTCTCTCTCTCTCTCTCTCTCTCTCTCTCTCTCTCTCTCTCTCTCTCTCTCTCTCTCTCTCTCTCTCTCTCTCTCTCTCTCTCTCTCTCTCTCTCTCTCTCCAGAGATGTAGTCTCTGTCCAAGTCTGCTCGCAGACATCCAAGGCTCACCATGCTGTTTACCCTGCTCCTGGTCTTGCAGTCCAGTGCCAATGCTCAGATAGATCCAGGTGAGAGCCAAAGACATTGAGACCTTTCTAATGCACACATGGGACAGCCATGCTTATGTATTGTAGAGTGCATAAGGTGCATAATTCGCAGGTTAAAACAGCAGCTCTTGTACGTATAGACGTATTTTATAACTGTATTTTATTATAAGTAACTAATGAAAAATACAGCAGATCCATATTGTACTTAGTGTATTGTCATTTTAATTCTTAACGTTTGTGCTGTACACTGTGTTGTGACAGACAGCATTGCCAGCACACCACATGGGTGCACCTAGGTATAATAAGCATTGATCATTTAAAATCCCTTATATTAACAAAATAACCAAAGTCTGACCAAGCGTTTGATGGCCTCTCTCACCAGCACACTGCCGATACCCTCTTGGGATGGAGGATGGCAGGATCAGAGATGATGACATCACTGCCTCCAGCCAATGGTATGATACCACTGGACCACAGTTTGCAAGGTAAGGTTTGGGACATTCCTCTATCCTAGTATACTAAAGTAATCCGCCTAGCAGAAAATGTTTAAGCTGGTGTGATGGTCTTGCATTGCTCCGTTAACCCATTGATGCCTAAAGCACCTGCATAAAGGGGTGCTAAATGCCTGAGCCCTTTTTAGGAAAAGCTGCCCTCAGCATATAAAAACCTAAATATCTCAGCTTCTGAAGCACATGAAAATATGCACTGAGTTGCATTTAAACGCTAAGACCCTCATATTTCATTAGAATGTGTTCATTCATCTCAAACAAAGATATTTTTTACTAAAGTTGTCTCAAATCTCATGAGCCTCAATGTTGCGTAATGCAGCTCCAGGCACCAGGGCCAATGTTGCACAACACAACATCAGGCATCAATGGGTTAAAGATAACCAAAAGGATGCAGGGTATGGTCGTCTATCTGGGCTTCTGGACCATCAGTTAGTTTAGAATACAACCAATTAAGCTTAGTATGGAAAGACTGCTATTTTCTAGTATGGTTCTGCATGTATGTTTTTTTCTGATGGGCTGTAATTTTCTGAGGCGATGCAATATTCCTCTGTTGTGGGATTACCCCTAGCAACAGTGGTGTGTGAACGAAGTATCCTTCCTTCCTTTCCTGGCGTTGTTTGGCGTTACCTCCTAATCCTTTGTGTCATGGGGCTTTCGACTTACGCATGTTCCACCTCCTCCAAACTCAGCCCCCTCTTCTTCTTCCTGTCTTTGTCAGTCCCTTCCCCTCTCTCTGTGTCACTCTTGCCTTCTCATGTTTTTCTTTCATTCTGTCCTCCTCCCTCTCCTTTCATTTGTATTCCTTTCTGTATTTTTCTCTCCATTTCAATTCAGTTTATTATAGGGTCCATGTACAATTACAACATAAATTTCATACGTTGTACCAGAGTTAGGCTAATTTGCGTCTGCAGTCCCGGATTTCTCTCTCCATCTCTCCCTCTCTTTCTTTCCTTCCCTCCGCTCTCTCTATCACGTGCTACCTCAATTTTCTTCTCCTCCTCAGGTTTTCTTTCTACTTCTCTTTTCCTTTCTCCCTCTTGTTCCCCCATACTCCCCCATGTTTCCTCCCGTCTGTTTTGATGTTTCCCTCTTTGTTGTTAAATTTTGTCATTACATTACATTGGGCCCTCTGTCTTTCTTTCTTTCTTTCTTTCTTCCTCTCTTTGTTTGTTTGTTTGTTTGTTTGTTTGTTTGTTTCTTTCTTTCTTTCTTTCTTTCTTTCTTTCTTTCTTTCTTTCTTTCTTTCTTTCTTTCTTTCTTCCACTCCATGCCTTCATTGTGACCAAATTTTTCTCTGTGTGTGTCTCTGTCTCTGTCTCTGTCTCTGTCTCTCTCTCTCTCTGTCTCTGTCTCTGTCTCTCTCTCTCTCTCTCTCTCTCTCTCTCTCTCTCTCTCTCTCTCTCTCTCTCTCACTCTCTCACTCTCTCTCTCTCTCTTCACCTACCTCTCTGCTCTGCCATTGTCATCACCTAATAGCCTATGTCCATGTTCGTCTCTGCCAGGCTGAACTTGGAGGAAGGGGACAGCGCAGGGTGCCTGGCGGGGGTCTCTCTCTCTCTCTCCATATTATCAATTTGTCATGCCCTACCTAATCCCTCATGTCCATGTGTGTCTCTGCCAGGTTGAATCGGGAGGAAGGGGACGGTGCGTGGTGCCCGGCGGGCCAGCTGCAGCCCTCAGACGTCCAGTACCTGCAGCTGGACCTGCGCCAGCTGACCTTCCTGACGGTGGTGGGCACGCAGGGCCGCTACGCCCGCAGCTCGGGCAAGGAGTTCGCCCGCTACTACCGCATCGACTACAGCCGCGACGGACATCACTGGATCTCCTGGAAGAACCGCCTCGGCAGCAAGGTAACACGGATGTTATTGGTCCTGTCTTGCACTTTAAAGGAACAGGCTAACCTTTCTCGATTTTCACATATTTGCAGTATTTACAAGTATTACACATGAATGTGTATGTCTTGCATGGGACATAGAGCAACACAGTTTCAATTTCTTTGTGCTACCTGTGCATATGAAGAAACTGACAATGAAGCCAACTTGACTTGTTTTGACATTAGAACGGCGAATGCCTTGGATGTTCTTTGCTTCAAATCTTGTTGACCAAATAGCACCTTTTCAGTACTGAAAAAACACAGCAGCCCTCTCCTTGTGTTTAGTAACATTAACATTAGGAGGATTGGTGGGGTTGGGGGTGGGGGTCAGGTGGAATCGGGGACTATGGAATATGGGATCATGGGACTATACTATAGTAATTGGAAAAGTTGAGTATGTTGTGTAGTTTCATATGAAACAATATTTCATGAACCCCTCCCGCCCACACCACATGAGTAAAAAACTCATACTATTTTTGTAAAGCAACTTTAGAAAAAAAAGGCGTCACGTGCAATGTAATAAAGTATAATGGGTTTAGCAACATGGTAGGTTTGATGTTGGTTTGATCTAGAATGTACCGTGTGAAGGAAAGACTGAAGGGGAATGAAGGACAAAGCTGAGGAAGAGTATCAGAACACAATAAATGATAGTGGAACACTGTAATAGCTGATGAAAAGAGTGCTACACTACTGCAACATTAGTCTTCATGGTAATACATTATGACTTGGCCATTGCCATTATGGTGACAGCAAATGTATAACAGGAAACATGTCTTAAGAGTTTAGGACAACTGCCATGGTAACTCTTCAACAGCCAACTCTAAACAGCCAACTGGGACAGACTGGATGGGAACGGATACTTTGGGTGTTGTATGAGAATATTAAATGATACTGATTGAGTGGTGAGTGCCAACAGCCACTACAGAAATGAGTATGTTCTAGAGTTCAATCATTGATCAAACAGAAATTGTGTGTTTTCATATGATTGGAAGATTGAAGAAAATAGTACAAACCCCAACTCCGGTGAAGTTGGGACGTTTGGTAAACAGTGAATAAAATCAAAATGCTATCATTTTCAAAACATTCAATCTATTCATTAGATGGAGAATAGTGAAAAGACAACATATTAACTGTTAAAACCGAGAAAAAATATTGTTTTGGGGGATTTATGTACTCATTTCTAATTTGATAAATCCAACACGTCTCAAATAAGTTGGGACGGGGATCAGTGAAATTTAGTAAACATCCAAATAAGATAAAACAACAAAGAAGAACATTTCAAAATGAATTGTACTGACGGACAATATAGGTGTCCAGGTATAAGATCATCACAGAGAGGCTGAGTCACTCAGAATTAAAGATGCAAAGGGAATAATTACCATAGTTATTACATACATTTTTGAATTCCCTTTGATTTACCACGATTGAGTGTATATAAGACATATTTTTGTTACTAAAATCATTGTATAGGTTCATGGCATCATGAAATATATATTGGCTGTAGTCTCACTCTAGCACTCCAGGAATTAGAGCTATTGAAAATTGACCATATTAAGAATGCTTAATGCGTGCAAATGATACAGGGGTGTAACATTCTCCTAAGCACCTGAGCTCACTTGAAATAGACCCAGAAGACATGGGAAACTGTCCTTTGCTTACAGAAGTCAGCAGAAGTTGTAGAAGTCCATTCTTTTTGACAATAATAGAGCATTGCACATCCTGTGCTACAGTGAAAATGGACCATCCAACTTGTGTTAGTGCTAGCTTCAAAAGTCAGCCTCCATGATGGCATGCGGCTGCAGTAGTGCATTGGTTAAGATGTTCTCACTCATCTGTAGAGTTAAATACAGTGCTGAATGGTATAAATGGGTTTTAAACAGCACTCATGCATTATATTTTGAAGGGAGATCTTCGACTACTGCCACATAGTAAGGTCAAATTGCATTCTCTACTATGCTTTAACAGTTTGGCTCCATCATAAGGACCGGCAGGTCATAAAATGGTGGGCTTTTGGTCAAGACCTGTCACACTGTAAGCACTATAGAAAGGAAAACATTGCAAAACATGACAAGGAATACACCCACCATTTAAGCTGGTGAAATCATGTCCAAGATAGGAATTAACACTGTTTTTTATATAAAATCATCTCATCGGTTAATGTATTTAACTGTTAAGTGTTGTCTTTTGTTTTGTTTGTAGTCTTCCTCGACATTTGCTGCCATTTATTGTCCCCGTCCCAACTCTTTTGAGACGTGTTGGATTTATCAAATTAGAAATGAGTACATATGTCCCCCAAAACAATATTTTTTCTCGGTTTTAACACTTAATATGTTGTCTTTTCACCGTTCTCCATCTAATGAATAGATTGAATGTTTTGAAAATGATAGCATTTTGATTTAATTCACTGTTTACCAAACGTCCCAACTTCACCGGAGTTGGGGCTTGTAATATAACAATAAAATCATATATCGAGAACACACAGTGACCAAAGCACTACTCCTTGAGGTGCCCCAAATTTCCAACATTAGACTATGATTTAGTCCTTAATGTCCATCCTTAAAAAAATACCCTATGTATTTTACCACTGCACAAGACATGATGTCACAAACTAGAAATATCGCCACTTGTGCTAGACAAGCATCACCCTACAGACACATACAAATACAAACTACTATAACAGTGGGATTAAAGCCTTCCTGTTTTCTTAACGGATACTTTGAAAGATTAGACTGAGGGGATGTTAGACCCACACCCAGTGAAGAGTAGCTCCTGAGAGACCTAATTTCGGTAGGCACACAAGCGTCTGGGGTCCGTTTCTCTAGCCAGCCCCTGGTTATCCCATTTAGGCAGATGTTGTTGACAGATCCAACCAAGATAAAAAAAATAATTACTGCAGTAGCCTGCTTTGTTCCCATCTAATATTGTCACGATCAGGACACTAACACATCAAAGAAGCAGAACTTGTCTACCAATGGAGCCAATACAACAGTGATTATAGTAGCTTCTGCAGTGTTCCATCAGTGGAATGCTGCTGTCTAGTCATTGAAAAGCCCTACAAAGGCAAAGGGCAGTAACTACACCAATGTTGAAACTGAGGAAAAAGCCTTCAAAGCAGTGGCATTAGGTTGGATAGTTACTGCAAATTTGGCATAGCAATATCTCTAAAACGAGACACATCTGTTCCATAAGGCTTTCTTTCAAGGTAAAGGAGGCATTATGAAGATCATTTGCTGTCTGAATGTTTTGACAAACTATGTAGTTACTGTACTTTGCCGTTAGCAGTACAGTACTATACTACTACAACTTGACACGATGAATTATGACTTAGTCATTGCCATTCTGGTAACAGCAGATTTATAACAGGGGCCATGTCTTAACGGGTGAAATGGAAAAGTGCTACACAAAGATTCAGACCATCCCCATACCAGATGGAAAGGTTTCCTCATATATACTATGTATAGCCAGCGTAATTAGGGACAGACATGTCAATCAAACAGCTAGGTTAGGTTTCTTTATTAGTCTCCACGAAGGAGAAATTTGCTTTGGAGACAGGGAGGTTGCAGCATCATAAGGAACACATAGAACACATAGGACACATGACACCAACACAGAAAAACAAACAACAGTAAAACAATAGAAGAAAAACAGTGTAGGCCTACATGCTCAGAAGCACTGGATGTCCTAACCCACTGCCCCTGACCCATCCAGTCCATACACGCTCCCCCCCCCACACACACACACACACACACACTCAGTACACCCCCCCCCATACACACACAGCTCCGTACCCCCCCCCCCCCCCCCCCCACACACACACACACACACACCGTCCTACAACCAACCACACCTTCACCCTGCAATAAATAACTAGGTTACATCCATTCCATAGTTTACATTAAAAAAAATAATAATAAAGATAAATAGTAAACACAGGGATACATTCATGTTTACATATCCCCCTCCCAGCTTTTACCCTAGTTTCCATCCCCACCAACACTAGCTACAGAGGTCCATTTTGTCCCACTCAATCTCTCTTATTCCCTGTTTATTCAGTAGCTTGATTGAATGGGGTATAAAGGAATTTTTAAAACGATTATATTTGCACCAAGGGAGTCTGAGCCTCCTCCCAGAGTTCAGAAAGAAGTATTCTCCATTTAGTGCATGATCACCATCCGCTACAATGGCATTCGCCTGACTGATAGTGGCCTGCTCAAAGAGCTCCTGCGGGTTAAGGGGGGGCATTACCCCCATAATCTTACCTGCATTTTTAATAAGTCTTGAGATTTCTGCCCTGTGTTTAACTGTGAGATTGCCAAACCAGCTGGTAATCCCATAACGGAGAACGTTTGGGATTGTGGCTCTTATAGAAGATTGTGGCTCTATAGAAGATTAACATTATGTTTTTACACACTCCAAAGACTCTGAGCCTGCGCAAAAAATGGAGACGCTGGTGTATCCTGGCACAGACATTGGTGACCTGGGTGCGCCAGCTAAGGTCGCTATCTATATGTACACCCAGGTACTTAAAAGTTTTAACCTGTTCAATGGCCTGGCCATGCACAGCCACTGCACCCTGGCCACAGAGGGATTTGGGGTCTACCACCATCTCTACTGTTTTTTTAGTATTGATGTGTAGTAAGTGTGAATCACACCAATCAACAAATGTATCTATAGCTGTTTGGTGGCTGTTTACCTTATCATTATCATTTTTAGAGAGCAGGCTAAGAATAACAGTATCTACTAGATTGATACTTAGATTGATTTGTTGACGAGACCTTTCGGAAGGTATTATTCAGTTCTTTTGGTTAATGGAAAAAACACAAAGTCTTTGTCTCGTCGCTATCAGTACGACACAGTTGGATTCCCGGCAAAGGCCACCCGTGGTTCCCACACATGGCGCCCGTTTTATTGGGATTCAGCAAATGTTTGTGCATGCAAATGACTTTGACCTGGTTGGAAGCGGCACGCTACGGGGACTTAAAATAGAACCTGAAGATACGGGATCGGCCTTTAGGGTTGCAACGCGAGCTGCTGTTAAGCGTTGGTTTTTTTTTTTTAAAGAAGGGATGGGGTAAACCGAGCTGTGGGGAGATATGCAGCATAGCGTAGGGCATTGCTCACTGTGGGCGATGAGTTGGTGATATGTGGTAGAGGGTTCAGAGGTCATTCACTTTACCAGGTTTGTGCACATGTGTAGCCATCCTGCGCTACTGTCGCGATTGCTCAGTTGTCATCCATTGAAATGTTACACGAAGAAAACATTAGCCTTTCTCCCAGTCATGTCAAACAAGTTGAGTTGTGAAGCAAAGTTGGTATCTACGACGACTGATTTCAGGCCGAAAACAGTGCTGTGTATGTAGTATATGTCCATGCCACCGAATGCAATTTATACCTGCTGCATATGCATTGAATTGGAAGAGTCACGCCACATGAAAAAGGCCCATCATGGAAACAAAACTCTGGGGGGCCTAATCGGGCTGGGCATGGGCATGTCTCATCATGAGAGGAAGATACCGGACCAATACCAAGAGGGACAAGAGTGTGCGGCATCTTCCTCTCTGAAAGTGATCTTGCACCAGCTACCTGCAAAACCTCTGGTGTGCGTTGGTTTCCTCTTCCACACATGTCTCACCATGACCATATGTCCTATTATCAGGTTTATCCAGAGTCTATGACCATTATAGCACAATGCTGATTCAACCCCTACAGGCTTGTTCTGGCAGTTGTCACCCAAATAAAATATTAAGCAATAAGTATTAAGAAAACATTAAGGAAAGAACATTCCGAAAATATGAAGGAAACAAGAGAGATGTCTGACGCCCTTGGACCTGGTCATGCGAATGGGCATGTGGTCGTGAAAAGCACAAAATATGTCCAATGTCAGCATTTTACATTCATTAACTCCTACACTTATAATTGATGCAATTTGTCTAATGTTTGTCTAATGTCTAATGTCTGAGCACCTGGTGTTTGTATAGTCAGCCAATACAATGTTAGCAGAAAAGGTCACAGGTTGTTTGAAGGTCAAGGAAACGTTTGAGACTGTACACAATGCTGTGTTAGGACTGCATACTGTGGGTTTTGAGTGCAAGGCAGAGTACAGTAATTCACCATTGTGTTCATTACAGGATACAACACAGCATATCGCATAAATCAATCATCAAGCATGTGTCACGTAGGTCACGCCACCCTGTTGGCCAGACAAAGCATTTTTTATAACCACCCAAGGGTAGACTAACAGCACCGGACTATATTAGACTTTGTCAGAAGCCCACCTGCTGTACAGTACTCAAGAGTGTGTTGAGTGGCCTGGAAGCATGCTGGACTTCCTGCCTCTGAAACATCTGTTTCCTGTGGGCCGTTTTTTTTATTTCTTCTGTCCAGAGGGGCAGGCCATTAAATACGCCTGGTTCCTGCAATTCAGGGATTTATGGGGTGATATGAACTCATAGAGTGTCATAAGGTCAGTTTGGTGTCCGACTCACGCAGTGTTTCCCGCAGAACATTTGTTAGTCAAGGTGGCTGTGGGAGACATGTGACTATGATAACATTGGAAAGGCTAGGTTCTATGAAACATGATATATGACACCCCCCCCCCCCCACCCCGGAAAAAAAAAGAAATAGCTTGCCCATTTTTTATTAAACAACTTTAGAAATCATTTTTACGATACAAAATCTAAATCTCATTAGGGGACTTATAGTCAAGGTGGTTGGTGTTTGTTGTCAAGGTGGCCTAAACTGTACAGTGAGGGGGGAAAGCCTGTTCACTGGGGCCTCATTTCCTCTTCCTCCTCCTCCTCCTCAGGTGATGAAGGGCAACGATAATTCCTACACCTCTGTGATCAAGGACCTGCACCCCCCCATCGTGGCGCGCTACATACGCGTCATCCCCGTCACCACTGTGTCCACCACTGTGTGTATGAGAGTGGAGCTCTACGGATGCCCATGGACTGGTGAGAGAATTCAACCGATTGCACGTTGACCCCATAATATGTACTCTTCGTATAGTCGCAGTAGGCTTACTGTGCGTTACGTTTGCAGACACAGTCATTGGTTGGCTAATAAACATTCCGTTGTGAAGAACGTTATAAGAATCCTCCTGTGTAAATGTTATATAGACGTGTAGATATTATTTCTTTTTAAACAATAGAAAGCGTTAGTGACCGTTTTATTTTGTTATTCAGGGTGTGTGTAGACATGTGAAAAATATTGTTGTGACATGTTGGACAGCTTTTTGTCATCAACAAATTCTCCAAAGTATTGATATGCTCAATATTGTCGACGTGTATATTGTTTTTGTTCATGTTGCTATGGACACATTGTTCTGTACTCTGAACTGTTGAGATGTTGATGCACGTCGTCGCCAATGAACCCTGCCCCCTAGTGGTCCCTCTGTGCAACTCAACTCCACCCAGCGTGATTTGTTATGACTTATGACATGATTACACAAGTCTCCGGGCTGGAAGTTGGAACTGTGACTGCTAAGTAATTGGATCCCAGTGTAGACGAAACAACAATATTCCCTTTTTGGAGCCAGCAAAATTGTTCTGTCGGAGCATGTTCCGTCTGCTAGAACCTCAAACGTATCCCCCCCTTCCTCCCTTTGGTTCTTCTCTCTCTCCCTCACTGAACCACTGGCATCCCGTCCATCACTTTTTCTGTTTTCTTCCCTCCTTTCCCTGTCATTCACTGTGTCTCAATTTCTCTGTCAACTATAACTGTAACTGACTTCTGTCACCGTAACAGACTTCATGTACCCCAGTTCGCTTTAGCATTGAATTGAAGGATTTAATATACTGTACCTAAGCATAGCAGATAGTCATTATAATTGTTGAAGTGAAATTAAATTACCAAGGTCCACCCGTGTAATCAATATTAATTACTGAAATGTTCGCCTGTCGCCTTATCTGTGTGTGTGTGTGTGTGTGTGTGTGTGTGTGTGTGTGTGTGTGTGTGTGTGTGTGTGTGTGTGTGTGTGTGTGTGTGTGTGTGTGTGTGTGTGTGTGTGTGTGTGTGTGTGTGTGTGTGTGTGTAGATGGCCTGACGTCCTACAGTGCCCCTGAGGGACAGGTGATGATGGCACCTGGCTACTCCGTCGCTACGCTGAATGACTCCACTTATGATGGAGTGTTTGAGCGCAGGTACGCATTCACATTCACACACGCACACACACACACACACACACACACACACACACACACACACAGAGACACACACACACACACACACACACACACACACACACACACACACACACACACACACACACACACACACACACACACACACACACACACACACACACAGGCACACACAGGCACACACGTGCACGCACACTCTGAAGAAAGAGCTGTTTACTCCATATCCACAACCACACGCTCTTGCTTGGGGCTGCAGTATCGTTGTTATTATGGTAAGACCACAGACAGATTCAATGATGCCACACGACAGCCACATGTGCTGCCAGACGATGCTCTACGATGATGCTCCCCCATTCAGTGGTTCCAGAACTGACTGTAGCATTGCTGTTCCTCTCCCCCAGCTCCTCTCCTCTCCCCCAGCATCACTGTTATTGTGGTAACACCACTGACAGATTCACTGGTGCCATAAGAAACAGCCACTTGTTGTAGTGCAGCGGTGGCCAACAGGTTTTTTTTTTTACAGTATAGGGACCACATACAGAAATGTAAGAGCCACCAAGGGATGATATGAAGACTTACATTTTAGTTGCAGTGTGTTTTAGTCTGCATACTGTATTCTTCCTCTAACAACATTAGCACACTACTTATAAATGATAGGCCTTAGTAGTGCAGTATGCACAACAGCATTTTTACTATTATAATACCACATTTGTTAAGGGCCACCTTTGCAAGTGTAAAAGGGCCACCTTCACAAATGTAAAAAAAAACGCATCCCTGCACCTAATTTATGTCCCCTCCACTTTCCGAACCCAACCAACATCCCTGCTATGGTAGTTAACTTTTCAGTGGCTACGTTTACATGACGTTTTTTAATTCAGAATGAAGTAGTTCCCTGGAGTTGACTTTCATCTTTCTTTTAATTCCAAATTGTGAAGAGTTTACATGATGTTTTCAAAGTGGAATGAACCTTTCTTCACAATTACTGAAGTGAGAAAATTCTGAATTTAATGTCTCATGTAAACATTGTCAATGACTATTGCAGTGTTCCGCTAGTGGAATGGTGCAGGCGTACACATTATGGGCAGTGGCAGAACAATTGAACACAGGGCCCAAGGGCAAAGCACTGTTAGGGCCCCCATACGGCCTGCCACGGTCACATTAGGGCCCCCAACACCCATACAGGAGGGCCTTGGGCCCAGGGGCAAGTGCCCCTCTTGCCCCCCCTGTAGCTCCGCCCCTGCATATGGGGCTACACTCTTTTGCTGTTGCAGCATTATCCGGCTTGATATGATGTGAAGAGACTTTCAATGGGACAATGGACAGTGCAACTTTCACTTTTTCACTTTATAGGCCTCAGTGGTGCAATACATGCTGCAGTGCATAACCTCATCCTCCTCTCCTGCTCCTCTCCCCACCCACTCCCTTTTCTCTCTCTCTCTCTCTCCTCCAATTAGAAAGCTGAGTGGCGGTCTGGGGCAGCTGACGGATGGCGTGATTGGCCAAGATGACTTCCTGTCCACGCGGCAGCTGTACGTGTGGCCCGGCTACGACTATGTGGGCTGGAAGAACGACAGCCTGGGCCCCGGCTACGTGGAGATGGAGTTTGTGTTCGACCGGCAGAGGAACTTCACCTCCATGAAGGTCAGGAGAACTTATGATAGAGAGAGGAGTATGCGCACTACGCACACCATTTTTTTGTCTTTTATTTCATGGCAGAATTACATTTCAGCCATTGAGGTCTTCTTCAGATTCTCTACAAACTGGCATCTGAAGAGGACCTCCATCGAGTGAATCGACCGAACTATTGAATCGTTAACAAATATCGTGAGATCAATTTTGAATGAAAATGTCATGATATTGATTTTTCTCATTATCGAGCAGCCCTAGTGGAAACCATTTCGCCCTCTCAACATTAGGCTTCATTCACTCCACATTAAGCTTGTAGTTTTTTTATTTATTTAACCAATTACTGCTGTTTAGTTGTGTTAAGTTGACCTAGACCCAGATAGATGACATCAGGGTCTCAATGGTCTTCTGATTGACCCCTTCCCGAAATAATACTTCCTGGTCCTTGCAAATGGTTTGCTGTAGCTGTAGTACCTGACATCTCTCTCTCTCCCTCTCTCACCCACAGGTGCACAGTAACAACATGTTCTCTCGTGGCGTGAAGATCTTCTCGGCGGTCGAGTGCTGGTTTAAGCCCCGCCTCATTGCCGACTGGGAGGCCGAGCCGGAGGAGTTCCGCACAGTTCTGGACGACCGGAACCCGAGCGCCCGCTATGTCACGGTGCCGCTAGGCCGGCGGTTGGCCAAGGCTATCCGCTGCCGATTCCACTTCGCCGATACCTGGATGATGTTCAGCGAAATCTCCTTCCACTCTGGTAAATGTAGTGTACTGTAGTAATCATAAAAATACAGCTATTACTGATAAGAACAACAGTAACAGTAACGTAATATATAATATAATATATAGTAATAATAATATAGTAACAATAATATGAACATGGGTGATGTTCTGCGAGATCACCTTCCCCTGTGGTAAATCACAATTTGATAGTGTAGTAATAATACAGAAATAATAATAATTAACCCTTTATAACCGTACTGTTACCGAAATTCTTTAGTTTAGTCTTTTCAGCAATGAGTAACAGGCTGGCCGACGGGCCAATCTGCGCAAAGAGGCTACTACTTCGACGACATTTACGACTACTGTCAATCAGTGTTCACGCTAGAATTCTTACTGGCCGGACAAGTGGCCGGCTGTATTACAGAATACCGGACATTTGAAATATCTAACGGACCTTCCCTAATATAACCAAACACACACTCCCTAATGGGTCAAAGTGTAGTAAATTGGTCTTTTCTGCCAGCAAAACTTAAATTTCACTAGCATTTGGCCAGTTGGCTGGTGTTAATTTAGAGCCCTGCTTGTATGCACGGGCCGGGGAGTAGGCCTAAACACGCGCTCTCTTTCACACACCCGAGAGCTCGAACTGAAAGAGAGAAAAAAATAGCCAGCCAACGTGCTGTGCGCAGATCCCTAAATTATCAACTGAAACAGTGTTTTATCAGCAAACCCGAAGAGGATTTCCCTACTCAAATTGGGTAACGAGGTGATGACTGTAGGCTAATGGTAGTGCAGGCTACCGGTATCGACGCTACTGAAATTTGAATTGTATTGCGTTGTGTTCCTGCGCTCTCGAAAGTAATGGAATTGACACGTTCTGTACGACGCTCTATATATGGGCTACACGTTTTGGCCGGTGATGAAAACAGTTATAAAGCCCTGCATGCACTTTCACTGGGACTTCTCGTGAGTCCATCATTTTCTTGAATGTTTAACTTGACCCTCTGTAGCCTACCATTTTTCAGCAGAGGTCAAAGTGAAAATGATGCAATGCTGCGATGCTGCGATGCTGCTCATGCCATTGAGTCCCAAACAGTTACGCTTGACTTCGCAACTGGGCATGAAACGGTTTTGCAAATGCAATGCCCTTTGTTGTGTTCACTGATATATTGGTAAAAACAGCCTACAAAAAAACAGAATCGTTCCTCGACAGCACAGCAGCCAGCGTGAGTCAAGTGATTATTGTTAAGCATAATGTGATTGGGGACAACGACGCTGGGGACGAGAGCGCAAGCAATATTGCGTGCTGTTTATAACAAGTTCATTTACATACGATATTTTCAGCTTTGTTCAGTTTCATATTAGGCCTACTGGTGTTTTGTAACTTTAAGTAGGCCTATTTAAAATGAGCTAATATTATTTACTGACTAATTCTAGTCATTTTTTGTCGTCGGACATTTTGTCTGATCACATTTTATTTTGGCGGTCATTCATGCGTGCAAACGGCCAATGTCCGGCCACAGCCGGCTAACGTGAACCCTGCTGTCAATACTACTGCTACTACTACTACTAACACTACTACTACCATACACACACTGTGCTGTATGTACAGGTAGACCCATAAGGAAATGAATCTGTGTCAAACAGTTGAGTTGTGATAGTAAGTGAACTGTCCCTGTCCCTCCACAGCTCATAACATGATCCTCACCCAGACCACTGCTATGACGCCTGCCTGGCCCAAGACATCCAGCTCCCAGCCCACCACACTGGGAACTGGTACAGGTAACGTAACAAACCATACCCACAACTCTCATACATAAAGTTCTAGAAAGTCTCTGCGAAATGGCAACATTCTAAGCATGGCATACTGTTAATTCATGATCAACATTATTTATTGTTTACTTGACAGCACTTTGGTAATGTGTTCCAATAAAATCACTATTCACAATTACAATTCACTATCACAATTTTAACACTATATAAAATCATACACATTTGGATACAGTACGTAAGAATCAGCTTGTGTCCTTTCCTCACAGTAGACCGTGTATGTGTAGAAAGACTCTCTACACTCAGTTTTAAATTGCTTGCTGTGTCTCTGGAGTTAACCAATTAGATGGAGCTCTACTTCAGGGCTGTCCTTGTGTGACTGTGTCTTTGTTTGTCTGCTATGTAGCTATAGTAATAACAATACTTCTACCTAAAATCGGAAAATGATCCATTAGTGATGGAACTCTTGTATATGACAGATCTTGCTCTAGTTGTCTCTATGTGAGTTTGGTGCTTTGTTTGTGTCTTGTCTGTAATGAATAATAACAACAGAAAGAGAGAAAGATAGTGAGACTGAAACAGTTAAAGGGGTATGCCACTATTTTGGGGCTTAATACAGTTAAAATCGTTGGCTGGGGTTTATAAAGGTGCTACAATGCTACACGGATCCATTGACTTTCACTAGCTTAGCGACATATTCCTTCTTTTAACTTGTCTTAAAGCAAGACAACGGCTTACATGAAAAATAAGACACTTTACCACCTTTATAAACCCTGGCCAATGATTTTAACTGTATTAAGCCCCAAAATAGTGGCATACCCCTTTAACACAAACCACATCTATGTAATTACTTATTTCCAGCTCTAACAAATTCAATCACTTTGGCCCAAGCTAACTATGTTTGTGTGTGTCCCCTGTGTTGTTGTTGTGTCCTGTGTAGCCATAACAACGTGGAAGCCAGAGGTGCCTGAGGACAGCAGCACCTCCATTTTGATAGGTTGCCTGGTAACCATCATCCTGCTGCTGGTGGTCATCATTGTGCTGATCCTGTGGTGCCAGTATGTCTGCAAGGTCCTGGAGAAGGTACGTGCTTCTGGTCATACTGTAGATATACTCTGCCCACAAAAAGTCAAACTAAAAGAAAAGAAAGCATGGTTTAAACTTACAAAAGTTAGTGTCGTGAGTCGTGACAGCCTGGCTTTTGTAAATTGACATTCCCATACCTATTATTTTAAGTTTGGTCTACTTACAAAAGCCAGGCAGCCCAGACACTAACTTTTGTAAGTTTGAACCAAGGTTTATTTTTTTACAGTGTAGGGATTCATTTTTTGGTAATTGGCTTTGTATACAGTATAGAGACAAAAGCAAGTTGGGCGGCGAGAGGCAATTTGAAAGATACGAGTGACAGTTTTTTTTTTAGTTGATCTTTAGCAAATATTATGATATACTTGCATTCTGCTTTTAATGGAACCAGCTCTGTCACTTTTTTCGCTCATGTCATCCTTGCTCTGTATTAGTCCAGTGACGTAGCTTTTGATGTGTTCGGTTCGTGCAGTAAGTGTTTTTAGCCCCATAATGCACGCTGCAATAGTCATTGAAAAGTTAACTACCATAGCACTACCAAAGAAAGTGGATGTAAGAAGAAGCGTCATTTTGTTTCTTTTCCGGTATCCACTTTATGTCGGGTGAACGCCCCCTTAGGAGACCTTCGGTTAGGAGACCTTCGGAGTCCTGAGGTTGAGAATCAATGAAGTCCCCTTAGCGCTGTAGATGGCGGTAGCGCACGTCTTGCGCAAACACCTCCAAAAGAGAAGAAGAAGTAGGGGACAACGCCCCCTTAGGAGACCCAACTTGAGCACACGCTTTTGCATTGAGTGGGCGTGTTTTGCGATATCTTGTTCTGATTCAGTATTTTTGGTACTACTCTACTATGACAAAACACAGGGCCTTTAGTAATGTACCATTACTTAAACACCCCCATTCTGCTAACAACCACTGTAACACTGTGTCTTCAATGAGTTAATTTGCCCTCCTCAGGCCCCGCGGCGTATCCTGGAGGAGGAGGTGACGGTGCGCCTGTCGTCCTGCAGCGACACCATCATCCTGCAGACGCCCCCCGTGCCCCCCCGCGTCGCCTCCCAGCCCGACCCCCCCCACTATGAGCGCGTCTTCCTGCTCGACCCCCAGTACCAGGATCCCGCCGCCCTCAGGAAGCTGCCCGAGGTCTCGCAGAGTGCTGAGGACTCAGGTGAGTAGAACGCACTCGAATAAACAATTTAAAGGTTGCACTGTGTAGTAGTGGCGTGCATTGGCACTGCCCTTTCAATACGATTCGATTTCGTTTCGGGAGGTAACGATTTGATTCAAATCGATTCAGTCCGATTCTATGATGCACTTTATGATTCTACAGGTGAGTAGAACACACTCATGCGAACTCCTCAACTCGACTCATCTACACCACTCTACACTACACTACGCTACACTACACTACACTACACTCACTACTCTAGACTACACTACACTGCACTATTTTCACAACTCTCACACTAAATCACCTCCACTCAATCTGTCTCAAACTTTTATTGTCCACAGACATGAGAGATAAATTATGACTTAGAATTCCCACAGGATTGGCAAAGTGTGTACAACATCATCTAATAACATATCTGAAACCCTTAAAGGGATGTAATAAACAAGCATTATACTCCATGACACAGAACACAACACAACAAAGAAATGAAGTGACAGAAAGCCATGACACTATATTAGTGAAAAAAACAAGCTACAAAGGGTAGGGGTCAAGGGGGTGGTTGTTAGGGAAAGAGGAAGTGCTGAAGAGATAAACATAGCTAGTTTCAGTTCAGCTTTTTTGACCGCGGGATGACAAACTTATCTGGACACAGGGGAGGTCTGAGTTGGACACCTATATTTATAGCCTTCTATTACTGAGAACAGTTCATTTCCCATGGACCTCCTTTTTAATGTGTAGGCCATATTTCTGCCTTACAAAGCAAAAAGGCAGTAACTGCGCAGAGCTCAAAACTGAGTCAGTTGACTTTAAAATGATGCTGCAATCCAGTATAAGTGGTTTTTGGGATATTACTGAAATGTGACAGTTTTGTTACTTTATATTACCACCCTTTTTCCAAATCAATCATTTTATTTATCTGTAGACTTTGATGGCATTAAAGTTATAGTTAGTCATTTTAAACAGCAATGCAGTTATTGCCTCTTTGCTTTGTAGGGCAGATTTACAGTATATCAATGCTGCAAAATACGCGCACACACACACACACACACACACGCATGCACGTATGCACATATGGTATGCACGCACGCACACGCGCACACAATACAGTAACAACACACACAGCGTACATATGGAAATGTAGTTGTTTTAAATGTTATTGTACATTGTTAAAGTAATTGTAATTTTATTTAACTTAAGTCTGCACTTTTGTAGGTTTGGTTGTAGAATGTATAGGTGTCATGGTAACACTTCCACCTTTGTGTTCTGTGTGGGTGGCAGATGAGTCTGGCATCGTTCTCTACAATACACTACACCAGTGTTTCTCAACAGGGGTGCCGGGGCACCCTGGGGTGCCGCAGGCCTCCCTCAGGGGTGCTGCGGAAACGTGGCTGATAAATAAATTATGTAATATAATACATATCTGTCTAAATTGATGTCTAAATCAGTGGAATCTTTCATCCGCCAATCACGCACAATAAAGTAAATATAGGTCTCCCCAGTCAGCTGCAACTTCGAACGTAGGTCGTGTGACGTCTCCAAATGTGTTACTTTTCTAAGCTTGTGTGGTATCGGATGGGGTGCCATGTTACGGCTTGTTGGTTTGGGGTGTCTTGGAATTTTTCATGAATTGAAAGGGTGCCTCGCCTAAAAAAAGGTTGAGAAACAATACCCTACACAAACACACTGTATGGGGAGTACACATAGTTGGAGCCACTTTCCCCCCTAGTCCATGCATATATCACACAATTTTCACAAGACTGCCAAGGTGTTTCAAGCGGGACCTTGCAAGGAACAATCATTGTTCAGTCAGAGTTCAGAAAACATGGTCCAGAATCAGGGGCTTCTACTGCACAGTATGCAATACAATTCAAAATCTATTTCATGTCTTACTACATCTTACTGCTCCATCCTGGCAAATGCATTCTATCCGCGCAGTAACATGTAAATGAGTTTTTAAAGGTGCACTGTGTAGGATGGTGGCCAGAGTAGGTATTGCAACTATGCTGTTCATTGAAACTGTGCTGCCTATTGCCAAATTTGATCTTTTCACGAATAGTTACTAAATAGTAAACAAATATTTACTATTACAGTACATTTTGCAGCTAAAATGTCTATGTATGGAAATTCAAATTGACGGACATAGAGAATATCCACTTTTTCACGTATGACAAATACAATTTTCCCAGAAATTTGATAGAATTTGATTGTGATGGTAAGTATTTGGAAGTATTTGTGAAAAATGTAACATTTGTGAATGGGCAGCATGAGTTCTGGAAAGAAAATGCTAAAAATATTACACAGTGTACCTTTAAAATAGCATAGTATGGTTGAGCATGCATGCAGTCTTTGTTCGGCATGTCTTTCTGTCTGTCTGTCTGTCTGTCTGTCTGTCTGTCTGTCTGTCTGTCTGTCTGTCTGTCTGTCTGTCTGTCTGTCTGTCTGTCTGTATATGACATTTCCAGCAGACACCTCTGGTCTCAGAGCCAGACTTGTCTCTGCATTCTCTCCCTCTCTCTCTCTCTCTCTCTCTCTCTCTCTCTCTCTCTCTCTCTCTCTCTCTCTCTCTCTCTCTCTCTCTCTCTCTCTCTCTCTCTCTCTCTCTCTCTCTCTCTCTCTCTACTTGCTAATCCCTCAAAACATCTTTCTGAAGACATACAAGAATGCAGTGCATGCTGACTTGAAAAAAAGCTTGAGTTTCTCTCTCTCTCCTTTTCTCTGCTTTTTTTCTTTTTTTCTCTCTGTCCATCTTCTCACCCTTTCCAGCTCTCTGCATCGTCCTTCTGCCCTCTTGCTTGTAAATGCTGTATTCTGACCTAAGAGCTCTTCCTGACACCCCAGTGCATGAAATACATGCCCTGTCTCATGGTAAGACTTTATGCATTACTTTGTCTTTTCATATTTTGACACCCTAAAATCCCTAGTGTTTTTGCAGGAAGCCATTCTGATGTTATGATGATAAGAGAAACGGTTTTGTGTTATGGTCACTAATAAATATGTTGTATTCACAAATAGAATGTGTTGTATGCCTTTTATGGAAGCATAAATGCAGCATATTTCAATTGAGAACGTAATCTCCAATAGGCATTTCTTAAAGACATTACCTTTCAAAATAACCTTAATCAGTACCTTCCTTACCTTTCTCCTCTCCTCTCCTCTCCTCTCCTCTCCTCTCCTCTCCTCTCCTCTCCTCTCCTCTCCTCCTCTTTTACCCTTCTCTGACTCTCTCTCCCCTCTCTCCTCTCTCCTGTCTCCTCTCTCCTCTCTCCTCTCTCTCTCCCCTCTCTCCTCTCTCCTCTCCCCTTTCCCCTCTCCACTTTCCCCTTTCACCTCTCCTCTCCTCTTCTCTCCTCTCCTGTCCTCTCCTCTCCTCTCCTCTCCTCTTCTCTCCTCTTCTCTTCTCTTCTCTTCTCTTCTCTTCTCTTCTCTTCTCTTCTCTTCTCTCCTCTCCTCTCCTCTCCTCTTTCCTCTTTTCCTCTCCTCTCCTGTCCTCTCCTATCCTCTCCCATCCTCTCCCATCCTCTCCTCTGCTCTCCTCTCCCCTCCTCTCCTCTCCTATCCTCTCCCATCCTCTCCTCTGCTCTCCTCTCCTCTCCCCTCCTCTCCTCTCCTCCTCTTTTACCCTTCTCTGACTCTCTCTCCCCTCTCTCCTCCCCCCCCTTCTCCTTCTCCAGTCCTAGGAGGTGGCTACGCGGAGCCCGATGTGACCCAGTGCACGCCACACCAGTGTTTCCAGAGCAGCGTACCACACTACGCCGAAACGGACATCGTGAGCCTGCAGGGCGTGACGGGCAGCAACATGTACGCCGTGCCCGCCCTCACCGTCGACTCGCTCACGCGCAAGGACATCTCCGTGGCCGAGTTCCCCCGCGAGCAGCTGATCTTCCGAGAGAAGCTCGGAGAGGGACAGTTTGGAGAGGTACGCACACAGTACTGCAAGTATACATACAAAATGACATGCTGTACAAACACATATAGGTACATCTCCATACACTCTCTCTTACAAAAACACATACACTACATATGAAGAGTTCAGATGCAAAACCCCCTAAGTGCCATTTCAGAAAATAATCTTAATTCATTTTTATTTAATTCAAAGCTATCAAAATTGCATATTTTTTATTTTATTTATGTAAGATAACTATTTATATGTATTATCAAGTACTTGAATGTAAACCAAACCAACAACGGGGTTCTCTGAAAATATAGAAGTGCAGGTGTTCAGAAATGGAGTTAGGGGGTTTTGCATCTGAACTCTTCATATACACTGTTGACTCCTGCGCACACAAGGACGTCTTTGGGCACAAGGACAACAGCTTGTCATCTGAGAGAACCTTGGGGTGGGACAGTTTGGAGAGGTCAGGGAAGGTTGCTGTCATAGGCCACAGACACACACACAGACGTACTGCTTGTATACTGTATATGCATTGGCAGACACACACACAGCATACACACACACACACACACACACACACACACACACACACACACACACACACACACACACACACACACACACACACACACACACACACACACACACACACACACACACACACACGCCACATACACACACACACACACACACACACACACACACACACACACACACACACACACACACACACACACACACACACACACACACACACACACACACACACACACACACACACACACACACACACGCCACATACACACACACGCCACATGCGTGTACGTGCCTCACATACATCGATCTCAAACTGAACACTGCTCATATAGCTCCTAACTCTGTAAAATGACCAGTATTGCTGTCACAGTTTCAACACAATTAGGATTATGTTAGAAGAATCATACCTCATCTGTCAAACCTAATCTCTCACATGCTTGACCCTGAAATTGTAAAACATTTTTTTACTGTGGAGAAAGACAAATATCTCCACCCTTTTCCATTCACGCACGACATACACAATGTTTATTTTTTATAAGCTGGTAATCCATGTCGGCACTGCCTTGGGTAGAGCTTATATGAAAGCCGATGTCTCATAAAAGTAATACAGAATTTAAACCCGAGTGTCATCAGTCAAAGCTGTATAACTACACCACAGCAGATCCGACTCCAAGAGCTTATGTAATGACGCACTTGAGGGGCTTCACAAACACGCAGTAATTAAATCTTGCCGGAGAAGAATATTTACCTGCCGGATATTGTTCTCTTCTCTCTTTCTGTCTCTTGATCTCTTTCTGTCTCCTCCCTTCATCTCCTCCTTTCTCCTTTTCCCTCTCGCACGCTGTCTTTCATTCTTGTGTATATCACTGTCCTTTACCCTCTCTTTCTTCGTCTCTCTCTCTCCCTCTCTCTCTCTCTCTGCTTCTCTGTCTCTCTCTCTCTCTTTGCTTTGTCCTTTGTTATCTTCACACTGGTAATCGTTGTTATGAATATGTGCTTTAATCGTTTTCACATGGCACTGGCCTTGTGTGACCCGGAGGGAATATTATATTGCATTGTGTTCAGCTGACACACTCATCCAAAACAGCTTGAAAGTGTATCTGGTCCCCCATTGGAGCAAAGTGGCGCTACAGGCCTTAAGGCCACTTCATCCCTGGATGATTGGGGAGGACGGGCAGTCATTTGTTTGTCTAGGTGGGTGTGGGTTAGCCGGTATCAGACACATGTGACTATCGTTATTGGAAAGACTGTGCTCTGCAGTTTCGAAGTAAATATCTAATGTTTTATTTTTGCTGAAACAACTTCTCTTTTCAGGAGGACCTAGTCAAGGTGGTAGCTAGGTCCCCACCCTGGACCCCTACCAGTTCGCATACCGAGCCAAGCGATCCACGGAGGATGCAATCTGCTCTGCCCTCCATCCAGCCCTCACCCACTTGGACAATAAAGACTCATATGTGAGAATGCTGTTCATTGACTTCAGCTCAGCATTCAATACCATAATACCACAACAACTCATCAGGAAACTGGACAAACTAGGTTTCAGCACCTCCCTCTGCAACTGGCTGCTGGACTTCCTGATGCAGAGACCACAAGCAGTACGGGTAGGGAATAACACCTCAAGCACCCTGACCCTGAGCACGGGGGCTCCGCAAGGTTGTGTTCTCAGCCCCCTGCTGTTCACGCTGCTGACACATGACTGCACAACGACCCACAGCACTAACCATCTAGTGAAGTTTGCGGATGATACAACACTGGTGGGCCTCATCACTAAGGGCGATGAGACCCACTACAGAGAAGAAGTAGACCTGCTGGCCAGATGGTGCAAAGACAACAACCTCCTGCTGAATGTCAACAAGACCAAGGAGATTGTTGTCAACTTTCAGAGGGTCCAAAAACAACTGCCACCACTGACCATCGACGGTGATGCTGTGGAGAGAGTGAGCAGCACCAAGTTCCTTGGAGTGCACATCAGCGACGACCTCTCTTGGACCACCAACACTACATCACTGGCGAAGAAGGCCCATCAGCGTCTCTACTTCTTGCGCAAACTAAAGAAGGCAAGTGCTACACCCTCCATCATGACAACATTCTACAGAGGAACCATAGAGAGCGTCGTGTCCAGCTGCATCACAGTGTGGGGAGGAAGCTGTACGGAGAAAAACAGGAAGACACTCCAGCGTGTTGTGAACACAGCGAAGAAGATCATTGGAGTACCACTCCCCTCCCTGCAGGACATTTACACCGCACGCCTCACCCGAAAAGCACTGATGATCATCAAAGACACAAGCCACCCTGCACACACAAACTGTTCAGCCTCCTGCCCTCTGGAAAGAGGTACAGGCGCCTCCGTTCCCGTACCACCAGGCTTGCAAGCAGCACGACGCATCAAGCAATCAAGATACTGAACACTCAACCCACTCTCCCTTCACTGTCAGCCTCTAGCCAGCCAGGCCACTGACAACGCTCCCCCCCCTCATCCCCACCACCATATCTGCGACTGAACATTCCACCTGCACTACTACATCTGTGACTGAACTTTCAACCTGCACTAACTCAAAACATACACATGCACACACACACACACACACACACACACACACACACACACACACACACACACACACACACACACACACACACACACACACACACACACAAGCACACTGCACGTTCTGCACTAAACCCAAACATACACACACTGACACACAACTCATACTCACACACATACACACACACACACACACACACACACACACACATACACAGGTACACACACACAGACGCACACCGCACTTTCTACCTGCACTAAACACACACACACACACACACACACACACACACACACACACACACACACACACACACACACACACACACACACACGCACACACGCACACAAAACACATACAAACACACACACACACATACTGCTGCTGGTGTATTTAATAAAAACCTTTTTTTTAATTATTTATTTCTTCAAATGCTACTATTACTATGTCAGAACGCTATAAAGGACTTTTAGAAAAAAGAACAACAAAATACCTCCTCTTAATGTATGTTCTCTACAAGTCTTCTGTTGTCCAGTCTTGCACTTTAAATGTCTGTATGAGCAATGTCTACGTCCATACTGTCTATGTCCATGTATGAGTACTGTCTATGTCTATACTGTCTATGTCCTTACCTAGATTAGTCTATGTCTGCATGGGAGAGCAAGAAACGCAATTTCAAATTCTTTGTATGACCAGTGCATGTAAAGAAATTGACAATAAACTTGACTTGACTTGACTTGAGGTGTCAAGATGGCTGCTTCAACTGTAAAGTGCTGGGGGAAATCCTGATAGGAGCTGATTACTCACTCTAGCACTCTATAAGACACTAGTAACACACTAGTAACACACTAGTAATCTATGCTACAACCTATCCACTTCTTTATATCTACTCTACTGCACTACTGATCTCTACTCAGATAACATATCTGTAATAGAATGAATAACATTCTCTTCTCTTCTCTTCTCTTCTCTTCTCTTCTCTTCTCTTCTCTTCTCTTCTCTTCTCTTCTCTTCTCTTCTCTTCTCTTCTCTTCTCTTCCCCACTCTACTCTACTCTACTCTACTCTACTCTACTCTACTCTACTCTACTCTTCCCTACTCTACTCTACTCTACTCTACTCTACTCTACTCTACTCTACTCTACTCTACACTACTCTACTTTAATCCCTTCCAGGTGCACCTGTGTGAGGCGGAGGGTCTTCTGGAGTTCCTGGGCGAGGCTGCTCCTCTGCCCGAGATGGACGACAGACCCGTCATGGTGGCTGTGAAGCAGCTGAGGGCTGATGCCACCAGCACCGCCAGGTCTGTAGGCCTCTTAAGTGTACAATTCTTGCACACCACCTTTGGTCAGGTGCGTCAGAGGGAACCTCTGGGTCACCAACGTTAGAGACAAGAAAGCTCCCGCAGACTGGCCACATTCGCAGCGTTAAATAACGAACGTTAACGAGCGTTAAATAACGAGCGTTAAATAACGAGCGTTAAATAACGAGCGTTAAATAACGAGCGTTAAATAACGAGCGTTAAACACAGCATTTAATAACGACGTTTCGGTCCAAAACGCATCTACTAAACGCTGCAAATGTGGCCAGTTTGCGGGAGCTGTCTTGTCTCTAATGTTGGTCAAGCTGATAGTAAAAGGAAAGAATACCTTGGTGGGTTGAAAGTAACATTGCCTGTTGTAATAAACCCTTTTGGTTGGAGTTTCAGCCTGCAGACGTCTACTTTTACTATCAAATATGCTTTTTACTTTTTTCACTTTATTTTTTTATTTTTTTTACTTTTTTAAAACTTTTGTTCTGCGCCTGACCTTAGGAGGAGTAAGGTAGGATGTCCAAGCTCCCATGCGGAGACAGTGATAGGAGTCACAGGACAGATGTTACGCAAAGTGCAAGATAATATAGTAATGAGAGGTATTGCCCAAAATAATTTATGTTGTGAAGGTAAGGCTTGATGTAGACACACTGATACTTTATGGCATGGGTGACCCATCTGTTCCCAGTGGATTTGGCAGACTGTAATTCACAGCAAACAAACGAGATTTATGAACTTCATTAGACTTCGATTATGGTTGTTTACATTTTGCTTCATTGTTTCCTTATATGCACAAAAAGACTGATGTTGATACATAAAACTATAAAAGATACTTTTAAAAAACGATTAAAAGATCAAATTACTCTAACCTGTTCACAGGAATGACTTCCTGAAGGAGATAAAGATCATGTCTCGGCTTAACGACCCCAACATCATCCAGCTGCTGTGCGTGTGCGTGAGCTCGGACCCGCTGTGCATGGTGACGGAGTACATGGAGAACGGAGACCTCAACATGTTCCTGTCGCAGAGGGAGATGGAGAGCACGCTAACCCACGCCAATAACATACCCTCCGTCAGGTATATGCAAATCCATGCCAATAACATAACCTCCGTCAGGTACATGCTAACCCATGCCAAAAACATAACCTCTGTCAGGTACATGCTAACCCACACCAAAAACACACACGATATGATACGATACGATACGATTATACTTTATTGTCAGTTTACACTGAAATTCATTTTGCATCCCTAAGCGAGACTCATTTAAGACAGGACATACACATAACATCACATCACAAGACTATTGCACAATTGACAAGAACAAAGGATACTGATCTATATACAGACATACATGCATACATACATACATACATACATTACATACAACCCACATAATTTGAAGACATTATAAACGTGGAGTGATAACACTAAGCAGTCTTACGACATACCCTCAGTCTGGTACATGCTAACCCACACCATTAACATACCCTCCGTCAGGTACTTGCTAACCCACACCAACAACATACTGTACCCTCAGTCAGGTACCTTATACACCCTAATCCACGCCAACAACTCACCCTCAGTCAGTTATATACACGCTAACTCATGCCAACAATATAATCTCCAGGGCTGTAGTACTCGAGTCCGGACTCGGCCCGAGTCCGGTCTCAAGTCCGTTTTTTTATGGACTTGGACTTGTCTCGGACTCGGTATTGTTTGGACTCGGACTTGTCTTGGACTCGGACAATGGTCTTGCCAAATTAGGCTTTTGGACTCGCCGGGTCTGTCATTAAGTTTTGTTTAGAACACTGGCCATCATAGATTGTTAAGTGGAGCTTGAAATCCAATAGCAAACAAGTTTGTCTTCACATCCATGCCATATAGGTTATCTTCTAAGGTTCACACTATTGACATTCATCCTTTTCATTGTCAAACACTGACCGACATGTGACTCGGACTTGACTTGGACTCGAATCTTTTTGGACTCGGTCTTGTCTCGGACTCGAACCTCTTTGGACTCGGACTTGTCTCGGACTTGACTAGTACTGGTCTTGGACTTGTCTTGGACTCTACAAAGGTGGACTTGACTACAGCCCTGATAATCTCCATCAGGTACCACTCGCAACTGTCTTTCATTTTGACGGTAAACTGACATCATATCGGACCTGCTGCACATGTCGGTGCAGACTGCCTCGGGCATGAAGTACCTGGGCTAGCTAACGTTCATGTGTTTATTGTGACATTTAAAAATGCTTATTGTGACGTTCATTGTGACGCTTTCCCCCGTCCAGCATGTCGGACCTGCTGCACATGTCGGTGCAGATCGCGTCAGGCATGAAGTACCTGGCCTCGCTGAACTTCGTGCATCGCGACCTGGCCACGCGCAACTGCCTGCTCGACCGGCGACTCACCATCAAGATCGCCGACTTCGGCATGAGCCGCAATCTTTACAGCAGCGACTACTACCGCATCCAGGGCCGAGCTGTGCTGCCCATACGCTGGATGGCCTGGGAGAGCATCCTACTGGTGAGTGGACAAGCGTGTGTGTCAGGGCTTGACATTAACTTTCTCGCTTGCTGGCCATTGTGGCTAGTGTTTTTCTCGAGTCACTAGCCATTCAGCTATTCTACTAGCCACAAATTTTATATTGTTTCTTTTTTCCCTTATCATGATGCTGTACATCCAACCTCAGAAGATGAGGTGCTAAAGCAAGAAGATAAGTGCACAGCTTTCTACATGGAAATAAATCAAACGAGTAGAAACAGTGTAACTGAGCTTTTTCTTGAACTTAAATGCAAACAATTAATACACAAGAATATACGCTATTCTGATATGTCATACCCTAGAATAAGCTACCTGCCAAATTGGCTAGTGACACTGAAATTATTACTAGCCACAGCCAAGTTTTACCAGCATTTGGCCGTTTTGCAGGTGCCAGTGTCAAGCCCTGGTGTATGTATGTGTTTGTATCTGTCTGTCTATCTTTTTTTCTATGCGTTTGTGTGTCTAGGACAGAGAGGGGAGAGAGAGGTAAGTAAGATGGTGGGCATGTTTGCATGTAAGTGTGATTTTGCCCTGGCCTAGAATGATACCGGCTGTTTATTTGTGGCAGGAGGGTCTGTTTGCAAGTCAACACGATTTTGGCTGAAAGATGTAGATCGCGTTTTATGTGTGTATCGTGTGGAGGAGTCTGTTTGTGGTTTGGCTATGGCATGTTTGTTTGTGGTTTACCTGTGAGTTTGCTGAGCAAACATGAATCCCTCAGATGTACACATTATTGCATATGCCCCCTTGAGCACCTGTGTGTTTGCACAAATCCCCTGGCGGCCGGTCGGTATACCACCTACCCATGCATACGTATGTGAAAGGGTCATAGAGGGGTTTATAGTGCCATAGACGCCAGCTAACACTTGGCACAACTTGGTGTGCAACATCAGTAAACCTCCCTCCTGGCATGTCAGAAGCAGTCACTATTTACTGCACTGTAAAACATTGCAAGCCAGTTTAACGTAAAAAAGGAAGTAGCGCTGCTGCCTTAAGTTTGTTAGTTGGCTCAACTCAAGACTGAACTCAACTCAAGGTTTCCTCACATTGAGTTAACTTACACCAGGTCAACTTACTTTTTTATGTTGAACTGGCTACAATGTTTTACAGTGTGAGCAAATAGCCAAGTATCTGTCTGCTATTCTATTTTGGAGTTTTTGGGAGGCAGGAGATTTGAAACTGGATCGGGACTGGACAGGAAGACCTTGTGCCTCTTTTCCACTGCTGCTTTTCTAGTAGGCCTACAGCTCGACACAGTGTGACTTGGCCAAAGGGTGGCTGATTCATGCTGTGTCGAACTGTAGGCCTACCGGAAAAACGGCAGTGGAAAAGAGGCATTAGTTACCTTTTTTATACCGGTACACATGACGTGTACATGACAATGAAAATGGGTGGAACTCTACACCAAAGTGTCAATTCTAATACCTCAACGGCCAGCTTGAATGTCGGCCATCATGAAAGAGTTGGCCTCCAAAAATTAAGAGAATAAGCACACAAGATTTGGTCAAAATCTTTGTTTACCCCTTCAAAGGGTCTTGTGCATCAAACATTATGTGACAGAAGAACACATGGACTCGAGCTAAGGCATGATAACCTCTGCATACAAGAATTGCACTGATTGGTCAAAGAGATGCTTTCAGCCTACTTAAAGTAGCGTGTTCCTGTTAATTTGTCACCCTCAGGGGAAGTTCACCACGACCAGTGACGTTTGGGCGTTTGGTGTGACCCTCTGGGAGATCTTCACTCTGTGCAAGGAACAGCCATACAGCCTTCTGTCTGACGAACAGGTCATCGAAAACACTGGCGAGTTCTTCAGAAACCAAGGAAGACAGGTACTGCAATGCAACAAGACCAGACAATGCAGAAGCATCATTACTCAACAAATGTAATGATATTGCACTGATGTTAAATGTATTCATATTAAAATTGTACTCTAACTTAAATTTTCCACCCTTCTTTTTCTGTCCACTGCATGAAGTAATTACTGTGTTTGCTCAACATTGGTAGGTTACACAGCAAGGAAATTCTGAAGAGAGCAGAAGAGAAGACAAGAGAAATTGACTCTCTTAAGTGTATTTAGTTAATTAGTTAACGGATAACGACCGACAATGTGTCTGGTTCTCCAAACTCAATGGCGAGGTGGAAGCTCTAGAACTCTGGCAATGTGTGCAGCACAGTGATTTTTTTTTTGGAGTGGTGATGGGTTCAACGAAGATAATAGCAGAGAGTGTAGAGAGAGAGAGGTTCCATTGGCCCATTGTTTCCTGGTTCTATTATGGCCCCCCTTAGGCAGACCTAGGCAGACCTAAGGACTGTTCTATTCATTGTAGGAGCATTATGACACGGCCCTTTAGGCAGACCGGAACCTGGTCGCATTAGGTGCCCATAGAAACCTATTATGTTGGCATATCTCTATATACTTAAAGAATCTCAGATAATAGAGCCCATCAGCCTATCAGAGAAGAGAATTCTGTTGTGAAGGATGATAGATAAGACTTTTATTGTGTTCCTTGTGTGGCGATGAACTGTAATGATGCAATGATGGTATAGTGATGGTGTGATGATGGTAATGATGTACAGTAGCTGTAATGATTATGGTATAAGTCCCTGCCTTTGATTTTTCTTTTTGCGTTTCCAGATATTCCTGTCCGCCCCGCCACTCTGCCCGGCCTCTCTGTTCGAGCTGATGATGCGCTGCTGGAGCCGGGACATCAGCGACAGGCCGTCCTTTAACTGCATCTACCAGGCCATGCGACCGCAGGCCAACCCGTGAACCAACCACAGGAAGTCCATCTGCCATCTGATTGCCTGATTTCCTGTGGAGGGGTGGGTCTGGGCATGAGCCCTGAGTCCAAGTCTGAATGTCTCTCTTGCAACGCCCTGTGGAGGAAGGGAGACCCGGAGACGAGATGATCCAGCATTGATGTAGCCTCTCCAGCAGCACGAGAGGATGGGACGTGCAGGAGAAAAAAAATCCTTGACGAGTCGAGTGACGTCGTTTTTTTTGGCATTTCAGCAAGCAACAAACAAACAAACTTAACTAACTTGAAGTCAACTGCCTGTGGTGACTGTCTTGTGTTGTTGATGCTTAAATCCAAAGACACTTGAGTTAAATGTGTTGTTGTTGTTTTTTAATTGTCTGTCTTTGTTACGTGTCCCCTAATAGTAGTAGATTGTTTTTTTTTCACATCTAAATGTTACATCTGAAACATTTCAATGTATTCCAAAAGAGAGAAGAGGGATGAATGAGATGGCGAAAGAAAAGACTGATTGATAGCGAGATTGAAAGGTTAAGAACCAACAACTGGAGGAGTGTTTTTTTATAAGGGCCTATGGTTGTAAAATGTGGAGCACTGCTGTGATTCTTTTTGTCTTTCTTTATTTTGCTTCTTCTTCTTAACCCCCCACACTGGATTATGATTTATGAATAATCTGTCAATGTTTTATAGTATACGTGTGTGTTGCTGTTGTTTTTTTGTGTAATTTTCTGAATATGAATGTTATGCAGGTTAATTTGGATGAGGCTATAGGAAAGTGGGTAGTCTATGCCTCTAGCACCAGCTGAACTACTGTCATGGTTTAGAAGTTAGAACCCTGGTGGAGGATTCTAAAGGGTTCTAGAGCCACAATGGACTGATGTGCAATGGAATGCACTGTCTCTTTCTCCCCCCCCCATTTTGAATCGACTGCATTATGGGCTGTATGAACCCCCCACAACTCACCACTTTCACCCACCCACACACATACAGAGGTGTCATTGTCTCTGCTATCTCGTTATCCACTCGTGCACCACACATCGTACTTCATTCTTATCCACATTCATGGTAGACATCCGGTATCTTTGCACCATCTGTTGGCGTTGTGAGAAATTCACCAGCAACATGTAGTATGTAGGCCTATGTCCTTGCCACCAGCAATTTTGTTCATTCACTGTGCTTTTGAGTTTATAACATTTCGGTCTGTGAAAAAAACATACACAAACCAAAGCTAACAAACAAGCATGTGATTAGCTTTAGTTTTATTTATAGCGGACAGGATGTTCAAGAGGACTGACTGACTGACTGACTGACTGACAGCATCTATGGTGCTGTCTGCATGGTTTTCATATGGCCCATATAGTAGTTTTTGTTTTAAGGGGGTCTTGGTCTAGTAGGTCTACCCCTTTTTGAAAGGCACATGGTTTTGGGGGGGTTATTGACAAGTTAAAGCACATATTACTTTACATGGTTATTCCCCTGTATGTTATAATTCCCCGTTTCACTACAGGAGCTAATACAAGTGTTTGTTTATGTCTAGTGTTTTGTCTAAATGTGCCAAATTCAATTATGATGAGCCCTTTTTTTAAAGAAAAAAAAAGGTTGGAAATGATATTTTTCAACACGTGTGAGGCTCCATCAAAGATCAAGATCAAAGATCAAAACCTTTTTCTTTCATTTGTTGTTGTGTTTTTAACATGTCATCTGTACCGTAATGTAATGTTTTATAGTATTTTTTTTGTTACTGTATGTAATTTTGCTGTCATAAGGTACAAAAGATGTTGTAAGGGCAGAGGTGTCGATCCAGGAAGTAAAAACCCCACCACAAATTTGATCCAACAAGCTCGATCATAATGAGCAAGACAGGTAAACTACGTAGGAACTCAGTGAAGCCACCTGTGCTGGAAGGAAACTGTGGCCTGGGTTTTCACTTCTGGACTGGATTTTGGCACCTCTGCTGCGGGGGCACGACGTGGGCTGGAAGGCAATTTACTTCCTCCTGTCCTTTCCTGTGGCCAATGGCTTCTTGCCTCAACATTATAACAGTATAAACATTATTACATCACATCACATTACATTACATTACATGACACTTATGTTGACGCTTTTTATCCAAAGCAACTTAAAGTCATTTACACAGGGTATTGGTTACTGTAGAGCCCTAGAGCCATACGGGGGTTAGGTGCCTTGCTCAAGGGCACCTCAGCCATGGAGTGTGGTAGGCAGTGGAAGGATGGGATTTGAGACCTGCAACTCTTTAAAGCCCATGTCTTAAACCATCCGGCCACAACTGCCCCCACATTTAGGATTCCCCGCTGTCAACCAGCGCAGAACGACTTTTTGGGGGCCTTTCACCCATTCCACATCTCAATCGTAAATGAGAGAATGGACTTTGAATTATGTCTTTTGCAAGATATTGAACATAAACTAAGATGATCGATGACGTCAAAGTCTCATGTCACGAGGGTGTAGGCCACAAGAAAGGATTGGAGGAACTAGATTGACCTGCAGCCGCCTGCGGTGTAACTATCTGGAATGGTCGAAGCATTGAAGCATTCCTCAAAGGCTCTGGGACCTAGGATGGGCTGAGAGGCAGAGAAGGGTCAAGGATATAGTGTGTGTGTGTGTGTGTGTGTGTGTGTGTGTGTGTGTGTGTGTGTGTGTGTGTGTGTGTGTGTGTGTGTGTGTGTGTGTGTGTGTAGGCTATCACATTTCCTCACCCAGAAAAATCACGATGGACTGTATGCTGAATGGATGAAGCAGAGTTTGGGTGTGTGTCTCTGCATGCTTATGTATGCTTAAGTGTGTGTGCGTGTGCATGTGTGTGATGCCTGGCGTTGCATTCCAACCAGCGAACCTCAGGGCCAGGTCCACTTCTGCCAATAGAGTGCGGTAGCCAGGTCAACTAGCCCCTCCCACTTCCCTTCATTTTGCACAACAAGTCTGGTCTGGTTGCGGATCCATTGCATAAGGTTTTCTCGGGCAGAATTAGCCGCTTTTTTTGCTGTGATGTTAAACAAGCTCTGGGGTGTGTTTCTTGAAAGCATAGTTAGCAACTTGGGTAGTTGCCAATGGGAAATTGCATTGCAAACAACAAAGTAGCTAACATAGTTAGCAACTATGGTTTAGAGAAATGCACCCCTGTTTTGAAGTGAAGCAGGTGCATACGACTGCCGGTTTCAGGCAGAATAAAATGCCCTATGTAGTATGTACTGTATATGTCTATGCCACCTGATGCAACTTGTATTACACCTGCTTGGAATGCATTGAATCCAATGTGTCTGACGTCACATGAAAAAGGCCCATTTTGCCTAACCAATCTGTAGACAGACAGTTTTTATTATGAGAAATCACCTGTATGCTATGTGCATTTCATTTGGCAGTGCATAACCAGGCTGAGAACATGCCATTCATTAGTGATTTCAGAAAGACAGATCTAATTGTTTTAACGACTTCTGGCTTCATGTGGGTTTTTTTAGGTTCTTGACTTAACTACTTGACATGTCTCGAAATCTGCCACCCTTGTGTCTTTGTTAATTTCTCAATGCACACTGAGGTGTATGAACTGTACTGTACAAACACAGTCATTATTACATTAAACGGTAGTGGAATATGTCCCTCCACAAAGAAAGCCAGACCCTATGTGCCAATGATGGGCTATCTGGATTCAGAACTTACAACCCAGCCAGTGCCACATATTCCAAACGACCTGGCTTTACCTGCCCAATTCAAACAGGTGATTGGCTGATTCAGGATAATCACCTCGTTGAATTTAACATGTAAAACCAGGTAGTCTGGAATATGTGGCACTGGCTAGTAAGATGTTATTCCACATTGCCCATCGCTGCCTTGTGCAAAATGAAGTTTGGCCTGAAGGGGGTGCTGGTGAATCCAGCTATGCAGTGCACCATCCCAGGGTCCCAGTTGCGTTTGCTGAAATGAGCCTGTGGTCTTCTCTGTTATCACTGAGTAGATACATTTTCCCCTTTTTTTCTCTGATTCTCATGTTTTGTTTTCCGCATTTTTCCCCCTAATTTTTTTCTTTTTTGTGTTCTCTGTTTTGAATAAGTGTTCTGGGAGTGTGTTTGAAATCATTAGCATGTTGGTATGTGTGTTGTATGTGTGTGTGTGCGTGTGTGTGTGTGTGCATGCGTTCCTCTGTGTGTGTGTGTGTGTGTGTGTGTGTGTGTGTGTGTGTGTGTGTGTGTGTGTGTGTGTGTGTGTGTGTGTGTGTGTGTGTGTGTGTGTGTGTGTGTGTGAGTGTGAGTGTGAGTGTGTGTGTGAGAGAGAGTTAGAGGCTTTAGGCATGGATATGCTTCAGAGTGAAAATGGTTATTATCAGTATGTGTAGTGCCAAAACATGCAGCTCTCTAGTTTGCATCTAGAATAATTTGAGTGGTAGCGCATTGCTAAAATTATTTAGATTTGGAATAAAAATATGCCTCATGAATAGCATGCAGTTGTTTCTTCAGTTGTAAATGTGGCAAAGTGTGAATCTGTGTGAAAAGAGGATGTGTCTGAAATTTGTTTTAAGTGACTGGTCTCTTCATTACCACACCTTTCTTTTCTTTTCTTTTCTTTCGCTAATCCTATCCCTGTGCTCTTGTAGGATGTATGTGACTCTCATGTACATAGTGTAGTCAGAATAGATGTACAGTAATATATTGGGATCTAAGGAGGTCATTCTTGCACCAATATGTAACCCTCTTTGTGTGTTTCTCATTCTCCTTTTTTCCTATAATAAAAACTAAACTTTGTACTTTTGGCGGAGTGTTTTGTGTTGTAATTTTCTAAGCAAGCGTGTTTTATTGCATACAGCAGCATTTTATATTGTTATTGATTGAGTCCTTATTGTTTTACATAGAACCCATGATGTGTCGCAATTTCATCTCCCTTAAAGATGACTTCTGGCTTTGTTCAATAAAAGGAAAGGCCTCAACTGCAAACTGAAAGTGATGAAAAATAAACTATTGTGGGTGTAACTACAGCTCGAAGTGTAAAGTGGCCTACCTTAATTCGCAACATTATGCAAATGTAGAAGAATTAAATTATGAATGTGCCAAATAGGATTCTTAAAAAGTGAAAGCTTTCTTCAAGGCCTGGCTGGCACGGGCAGATGTCTGCCACTTCGGATTGGACGCGTCGAGATTCCATTGTGCGGCACGTGATCTAACCAGAGGGAAAAGGGAAGAATGAAGAAAGGAGATGGTTGGAAACGTCTAAGATTGACGGTAAAAATGACTGTAATTACAACATTTTGTCTACATGGTACGCATGAAAAGTTTAGGACACAGGTCATTGTGCACAAGGTATACATTGTAATGTCGAATACAGGCTGGATAACTAACGAGAATGTGCTGACGCTGACTCGTGTCTTTTCAGCCATTGATGTGCGCAGCTATTCTGGACTTTACGGTCCCATTCACTTCAATTCATTTTTTTGGCGTTTTACATATTTCGGACCGTGCGGACGCCGCTGTACTCGTGCGAGGAAAACAACAATTGTCTCGGGTGCTAAACATGGTCATGGAACGCCTTCCTTAACCAGAATGGTGTGTGTTGTGTCATTTCGGAGATAATTAAAGAAAATCTTATTACAATGGGATTTCTCATAGGCATGGTTTTGCATGTCTCTTATCTCTTTTCATGTTGACTGAGCGATCACCGTTACAAGTTTACAAGGTGCCCAGCGCACATATGTATGCATACAAAAAGGAAGAATACATTTCACAGTGTAATTCTGCAAATAATTCACTTCAAAGTTAAGTGTTATTACATAGGCACCATGGTCATCAATATGTGTGTAAGAACAAGTGAAAAAAACAAATCGGTCAGTTTGTCAAAGAGGAGACGGTAGATATGCACCATAATACACAGTATTCATCGAAATATGCTCATGAGTTGTATGCTGAAGAAATACTGTACGCACAAATATCTATTTACTGAATTAGGAACTAATCATGGCCTATCAGAAGAAGTGAGGTAACATACACGAGTGTAAAAAATGTCCTTTGATGGGCCTTGAACCCACAACCTGTGGAATGGTAGGCATGACTCCATCCACTAAGCTACCACAGTTTCAGTAGAATTTGTTTGACCAGAAAACTTCTTGTTGTGTGCACATTATCACAGCACTAAAAAAATCATATAGGCCTACAATCATTTCTTCATCATACTTCAGACAATGAGGTAATGGTGCAGGGAAAATATATTTTATATGATTTATTGTGTTAAAATGCACAACGACGACATATCTTTCTGGTCTTAACATTTCTTATGAAACTGTGGTAGCTTAGTGGATGAAGTCATGCTGTCCATACCATAAGTTGTGGGTTCAAGGCCACTCAGCATTCAACTTTTACTCACGTGTATGTAACCTCACTCCTGATATAGGCCTACATTATAAGGCTTATTGGGAAAATAAATATTTGTGCCTTCAGTATGTCTTCAGCATATCTTTCAGGAGCACATAGCGACACATACTGTGTATTATGCTACATATCATCCACAGCTGTCTGCCTTGAGAAATTAATCATTCTCAATTTGCACTACTTATTACATATGTGGTATGATCTGTTAACTTCAGAGTTACTTATTTTCAGAATTACAGAAAGTTCTGATCATTTCTGCACATTGTAAGATGAAATGGTGATGACGCAGTGAACATGCTAAGAGATATGAAACCTGTCCAATCATGCAAATGACATCCCACTAGAATAAGATTTTATTCAATTTTCTTCAAAACAACACAACACATTGCAGAAATTCTTGTAGCCATCATATGTAGGCCTATAGGATGTAATGGAAGCATTTACACATTGTCAGCAGCGCAAGCACCCTTTTCTCACAGACCCTTGATGTGCCCTACAGACAGACTTGAAGTACTTTGTACATGGGCCCATCTAAAACATGCAGTACAATGTTAAAGGGACAGTTTGGTCAATTTCAACATGCAGTTGTAATGCTCACACTACCCTGGACTTGTCAGTGCCTGAGATTTTTTTTTCTTTCTTCAGCCGATCCTGGTCATTGTAATGGGGGCAGCTCTTTGTTTACATTTCAAGAAAACATTTTTATTTATTCCCAAAAACATCCAAAAGGTTATAAAACATCAGCAGACAACTAGCAAGCAGCAGTACCTTTTGGGAAAATATTTGGAGTTGGCCTATGTTTTATTTTTTTTTAAATGTAAACAAACGCTGCCCCCATTAGAATTGCTCATATCTCGGAAAGGGCTGAGCCGAAAAATGTGGCATCACCAGGTACTGACAAGTCAAGGGTAGCGTGAGCAATACAACTGCATGTTGAAATTGACCAAACTGTCCCTTTAAGATTTTGTTTGTTAATTCTTAACCTACAAACATGGAAAAGACAGAGGAGATGAAAGACATTGGAAACTTCTTGAATGTAGCAATCCCATTACAATAGAAACAACATGAATTGTTTGCCAATTAATGACTACCGGTATATGTAGTAGCCTAGCCCAGTGGTTCCCAACCTTTTTCTTCAGGGACCCATGTTTTTACTATTGTAAGGTTTGGTGACCCAGCGCCCGCATGAGAGGAAGTCACTCGATACGCTCTGTCTCCTACGAAAACTCATTTTAGTCATCATTTTATTCCTCAATTCGTCTTTGTTCAAAAACAGAATAAATGTTTAATGTAGCACTTAAATTTTGTTGCTTCTATGCATTTGTCATTTATTCAACATGGGCTACATATGGTATTAAAATGAAACCCCTTAAACTCAAGAGGGCTTCGCGACCCCCTGTGGATCTTTGGCGACCCATAGGTTGGGAATCACTGGCCTAGCCTATAATGCAACCTTTGTTATATAGCCTAATAGTGAGTTAAATTGAATCCGAATGTCTCAGCGTGCCCTACAATATCGCCCCCCTGTGGCCACATTAGCTAATGAAGATAATGTTGCTTGAGTGATGTGTGGCATGTGCATTATTGAGGAAAGAGACGTAGGCTATGTGCCGTCAGTATTTTTCCTTCATATCATTCAGAAGCATGGTGTGATGCATACTTTGTACTATGTTGCGCATATCTACCATGTCCTCTTTGACAAACTGACCGATTTGTTTTTTCACTTGTTCTTACACACATATTGATGACCATGGTGCCTATGTAATAACACTTAACTTTGAAGTGAATTATTTGCAGAATTACACTGTGAAATGTATTCTTCCTTTTTGTATGCATACATATGTGCGCTGTGCACCTTGTAAACTTGTAACGGTGATCGCTCAGTCAACATGAAAAGAGATAAGAGACATGCAAAACCATGCCTATGAGAAATCCCATTGTAATAAGATTTTCTTTAATTATCTTCGAAATGACACAACACACACCATTCTGGTTAAGCAAGCCGTTTCATGACCATGTTTAGCACCCGAGACAATTGTTGTTTTCCTCGCACGAGTACAGCGGCGTCCGCACGGTCCGAAATATGTAAAACGCCAAAAAAATGAATTGAAGTGAATGGGACCGTAAAGTCCAGAATAGCTGCGCACATCAATGGCTGAAAAGACACGAGTCTGACGCTGTTCATTGTCCAGGCGCACTGCCCGCATCCGAACCCTGCTTCATCGAATGCTTTTTAAATCCGTTAATGCGGCTGGCAGACAGTTTATCCTGTCAAATTACTTCAATTTCAGACGTAACCGGGTTTATTTAGTGTGCTCATACGCCTTACATCCCCGAACAGTGCCGTATACAGAGTGGTTTTACTGGAGGACATTGTGTATGCTCTTCGCAGAGAAGCCTACAGCTGTTTTGGAACAAGCTAGGCAGCTAGCTGGAAAACAAACTGCCTCACGTTTGTTGTTTGGTTTTGGACTATTTGCATGGCAAACAATTCCTGTCATTTTCTAACCAAAGCAGAAATGGACTCGAAAGGTAATTAAGGAGGTAATAGACCAGATCTTCTGGGCCGAAAATTAAGCATCCTGTGCGCAAAGCAACAGTCTGCAACCAACTATTCTTCGCCTTCCGAGAAATCAGTCTGGTCAAAACTCCAGTCCAAACCCACAGTCCCCTCTTAAGTTACAGGTAGGCAGTGATGCGATCATAACAAAGTATAACTAGATCTCTAAAAAAACTGTGCGGAAAGAATTTAAAATGTGAAATTCCTCCATGGCACGCGTTATGGTGATAATGTAGCATTCCACGTCAATGCGTGGGTTGATGACTTTCCAGGAGTTTCATGAGTTTTCTTCTTCCTGTCACTCCGTTTCCCAGTTATCTTCTTTTATTTTAGTTGATGTTTATGAGTCAATGTCAGCCAGCCGTCTCATCCATGTGTCAGTGTCACCCACACACTCCTCATACATGTTTCCAATTTCCTCATTTGATCATGTTTCCTTTACCAGAGTAAACATTCAGTGATGTGGTATGGCAAACGCCACTGTTGTGTGGGGTACTGAAGGCAAGCCATCCCACAGACAACAGGGTCGTCAGGAGGATCTGAATATTTGGTGAGTAGCCTATGTATTCACGGCGGAGACTACTGGATGATGGAATGTCAACTTCTGACAACCAATTTTTTTGCTCTACATTTGACCTAATTTAAGGTTGTTCTGTCTGAATGATCAAGACCGATTAGAACACTGGGTTATATCGCAGCTGAACCATATCAATACCCTTATGGTAATTAAAACCTATCACACATCATAGAGATCCATTATACTGTATTTGAATCATTACCTTTTTGTTTTTGCCTTTTTCGAAAAGTAAGTAGTATCAAGCATTTTTCCTAGATTATAGGATTATGATAAGGAATCAGATCAATATTTCAGTGTTTTTTTCACTCAGCTGTGCTGAGATATCTTGAAGGTGCAGCATGTAGGATTGTGGCCAGAATATGTATTTCAACTATGCTGCTCATTGAGACTGTGTTGCCTATAACCAAATTTGATATTTTGAATGAATATGTACTAAGTAAAAAAACAACAACACCCAAAAAACAATATTTACTAGCATGACCAAAGTGCAGTAATTTTTGGAAATTCAAAATGGTGGACATTGGGAAAATTTCACTTTTCATACATGAAAAGTTGCATCTTCTCCGTCATAATGAATAAGTTACTTAGAATTGGATGGTGTGGTGGTAAGTATTCATGAAAAGGCAACGGGTAACATTTGTGAATGGGCAGCATGAATTCTGGAAATAAACTGCTAAAACTACTACATATTGGCCCTTTTAATTTCCTTTTTCATTCACTTCAGTCAAATACTTATTTACATCTTTTTTGCCTTTCAATTGTTTGTGCCTTTCCAATCACCAGCTTATAGGAGGTCATGCAATAACAGCGTCTGCAGCATCAGCACTCACCATGAAGCTGAACGAGCGCAGCGTGGCCCACTATGCCACCTGCGACACCCCTCCCGACAAGACGGGCTTCCTTCTGAAGAAGGGCGAGCGCAACACGGCCTACCACCGGCGCTGGTGTGTCCTGAAGGGAAACATGCTCTTCTATTTCGAGGAGCGCGAGAGCAAGGAGCCCATTGGCGTCATCGTGCTGGAGGGCTGCACGGTGGAGCTGTGCGAGTCGGCCGAGTCGGAGTTCGCCTTCGCCATCAAGTTCGAGTGCGCGCGCGCCCGCATCTACAAGATGGCCGCCGAGAGCCAGGCGGGCATGGAGTCGTGGGTGAAGGCGCTGTCGCGCGCCAGCTTCGACTACATGCGGCTGGTGGTGCGAGAGCTGGAGAAACAGCTGGAGGATCTGCAGGACGTCGGGGCACGCAGGGCCAGATCATTCCGGAAGCCGAATGGGACACAGCCACAACTTGGGGTGTTGTCATTGTCATCATGTCCAAAATCAGCCGTGTCAGCAGGGGGCGCTCTCACAGTGTCCTCGTCCGGCTCATCTCAAGGACCTACTGTTGCACCTGGCTCAGTGCCGGGCCAACCTGAGGACGCCCACTCTCAGACTGGCCACGGGGGCAAGGAGAACGGGGTGGCCTGGAGCAAGCCCTGCGGCATGACCAACGGGGTCTCCGACACCACGGGTGTGGTGTGGGACGCCGATGGAAGCGGGGGGAGGGGGGACGGCAGCTTCAGGCCCCCGCCGGTACCTCCGCGACGTAGGGGCGGCTCGGGCTCGTTTGGAGGGGCCCCGGGGACTTTGGAGAGCCCCTTCTCCCCCGAGACAAGCTGCTTCTCCAAGCTGCACGACTGGTACGGGAAGGAGGTGGCGGAACTGCGCATCGAATGGCTGCAGAGCCAGTAGAGGCTAGCGAGGCCAGCAAGATCTAGGCCGAATCCGAAGGGGTCACTCTGTGGTGCACTATGGGTACAAGTCAAACTACTTTCTCGCATCCTTTCCTAGTCCTCCCGTCCTCTTGTCTTGGTGTTGCCCCCCTCCTTCATCCATAAAGAAAACAATACACTTTCCCCCAGAACCAGTGGAAAGTGACTTTTGGGAGTCTCTAACCCATTCAACATTTTGACTGCAAATGAGAGAATGACCTTTCAAGTGTGCTTTTCGAAATATTGGGAAAAAAATAGGTCATCAGTGACACTGAGGCCACAGGAAAGGACGAGAAGAAGGAGCTAACTTGCACCCTATGTATTTTTCACTGTGTAGCGCACTATGGAGTGAACTTATACAATGGAAGTCACGCGGCCTATGTAGTAAATGGGTAAACATTTCGCACAGCCCATGCATCACGCTGGATCAAAAAATGTTCATTTTGTAGTGCACAATATAGAGAACAAAATGATGGAAGTTGCACAGCCTTTGTAGTGAGCCGATGAGCATTTCAAATACTAATCAGATGTTATTTGATTTGGAGTGTCCTGCACATCTTCATCACAAAGGATGCGCCACTGCAAACTACCATCAGACATCAGACACCATTAAGCATATCTATCTTTGTATTAAAAGCATGACATTTGGTAGATTTGTCCATTTAATTTGATGCTTTTACTGCCATACGAACAGTTGCCAATATGAACTTAACAGCCACACCATTAGCATAGGAAGAAGAGAGTGTACTGTACTTAAGATTCCTAACCAGCAGAACAGAGGGAGAGGGCTGCAGCAGATGAAGTGGTGAATGTGGCACTTGACTTATCTGGTCTTGTCTGGACACATGGTGTTTCCTCTATCCAGCGGGGAGATACTGTAGCGGACTATGACAACACTACTCATGTTCATTGTTCTCATGTGTTTTTACAAAATGAGGGACAATATTTCAAATTGTTGTATGCTGTTTTTTTCGTCTTTAAATAAGACTTTGAAAAATGTCAGTGTTAACATTTCATATTTGCAACACTATCAGATAGTATACACATGGGCCAGATGGTGATGTTTCTCCATTCTTTCTTCTCTCCGTCTTAAAGTCATTTGTGTTGGACCAGCTTTTGTAGCTTATGCAAAGGTGACCGTGCTTGGGACTTTGCCTTATGCTGTGGTTGCAAGGACATCAACATTTTCTTAATTCAGATAGTCTTTGTTAAAAACGGTTTACATAGCAATTGGGTGCTGAATCTTTTTTTTCACCATTGCCTTTAAATGTTTATGCCAAAGGGCAGGGATATCACGGCAGTCATGTAGATACGTTTGCTATCTGGCCATTAAAAACAAGACTATTATTGTTTAGTGGATACTTGTTTGTCAGTTAAGTTTTGGCTCGATGGGCACAGATGCCCTGGGGATAAACACAGTGACGGAACAGGAAACTCTCTCTCTCTCTCTCTCTCTCTCTCTCTCTCTCTCTCTCTCTCTCTCTCTCTCTCTCTCTCTCTCTCTCTCTCTCTCTCTCCTCTTCCCCTTTATCAGACGGACAATGGCTCTCAGTGTATCAAGCCAGCACCACCCCTCGCCAATATACCAAGACACTTGTGATTATGTCCATGCTTCATGCATAGTATACTGTCATGCGGTGTGAGAACTTTTTAGAACCTCAAATTCAACGGGCCTAAAAGGACCTTCTCTCTTTTATCAGTATCCTTGTCAAGACACGGATTTGTGTTTTTGTATTATACGCATTATGACATTTATCGGTACACATACATCAAATGTGAAATACTGTGTTTTTTTATTTAACCATATGTAATTGGAATGTGTTTTTTCTATGCTGTGCCATGCCTTTGGCCACAACTTGTTTATACGTATAAGAAGGCTTTGTCATAGCTAAATGGTATTGGTGACCAAACTGTGTTTCACAAATGCAAAATATTCCTGAATTCCATCTTCTTAAGTGTTTTAAATTGCCAAAAGAAACCCCAACACATGGCAGTTCATTCGTCAGATTTTAACAACGAAATATTGTGAATATGTATAGTACAGAAATCAATTGTCTAGTCAAAGCAATTTCATTGTCAGCCCACTTCATGGACATAGCCCTAAGGTTTATTTTTTATTGTTGCACAATCAGAATTTTATTTTTGGTCTCACAGAATTTCATTCATTTTGTAACAGAAAATGTAATCACTACATGTATTTATTAAAGACATTATGAATAACAGGTCATCAGTTTATGAAGCTGATTTAGTTTTCCATCTGTGCAAAGATTCTCAATGTACAGTAAGAACATTTGATTTAAATAAAACAAATTCACAGAAGCGTTTGCTTATTGTTTCCCCATTTATGATCACATTCAGTCAGCAAATGACTAAATATTTAGGCCCACAGGAAGTCCCCATGGTTAGCTGAATTGCAAAGTTGATGTTTCCAAAAATAGTCAACCACTTAGGCTACAAGAGTTTGTCACTAGGCCTCTCTACTCATTGCAAGTTCAAGTTTATCAGCCATTTAGTTCAAGTTTATTTTAGCCATTTAAATTCTATAGTAACAATATTATAGCAGTATAATAATGCTGTTGATAGGATTTTGGTAGACCATACGCACACAACAATGGTAACACACCACAAAAACTGAAAAGGCACACAAATTATAGGGAGTTGGATTGATGTAGGCCCATTTATTGAAGTTAATTAGGCCTATATGTAACCTACCACACGACACTAAGAATGACATTTTTACATTAGGTTCTACCAGAGCCGTATCAGAGAGGAAAGAAGAAGAGAGGGGAAAGTTCTATTGGCCTGTATTGTTACCTCACCGACGCCGTCCGCCATTTTGATTTTGGTAGTCAAGGACGCGTCGCCAACGGTTCATTCATTCAGCATCAGTCAAAAACATGGCTAACACCGATCACAATTACGCAAAGGACCCAAATGCCCCAAATACACCAAAATATATAGGCACACAATGTGCTGCTGTAGGGTGTTACAAGTCCACAGGAAGGAACAAGGAGGTGGCATTTCATTCATTTCCCAAAGAAAAAAAAAGGTATAGTTTCGTTTTGATAGCCTAAGCCTGATGTGCAGATGTCAGATGGGCACAATGATATTTGAGCAACATGATGAGAACATTGTGTGTCAAAAGACATAACTTTGTGTGCTTAACTTCTAATGCGAGCACAACATTTAATTTTCTAGGCCTACCGAGTACCTTTTTTCACTTCTGATTTAGAAATGCATACTGTCGATGATCTGCAAGGAAGGCTGTTTTCAATGTCCAGCACCTCCCACCACAGTTTTAAGCATAGCATACGTCACCTAGAAACTATTATTTTGCTCGTATATAATACGCCAACGACGTGCCACATCAAGTGCTATATTAACTAATTGTCTTACCTTAAAAGGATGTGTTGGGTAGGCAGATGATGCCACCGTTATGTCGCCGTAAAAACAAGTTGGATAGCCCTGCTAGCGCAACAACCCACTGCATGATGAATCGAGGCGCTGAAATGATCTGACAACTGTGCAGTGGGCTTTGTTTATTCGTGTTATGATGATGCCCACATATGCATCTAACATTTTCCTTTCAAAATTTAACTCAATTAACTTTAAAATCGCCAGACTAAACATATCCACGGCAAAGTATCCAGTCCTTGTCCTATTGAAGTGGAGAAACTCACATAGACTTTCCTCTGACGGAAACTCAATTTCAACAAAAAAGCCAGACCCCTATAATTTGTGTTGTATCTCCCCCTAGTGGCAAAATAGAAAACATGAACCAGCGCAAATGTTAACCAAGGATATCTGTGATATTAAAACACACTACTGTTATTTTCTGCAGGTGTGCAGAATGGATTAATAACATCAGGCGGGAGGACCTATGTGGTTTACAGACCGATGAAATGAAGCATAGGAAAGTATGCAGTGACCATTTCGCCATTTCACAATTTGTGAACCCATTGGACAGGTAGAGACATTGCCATTTCATATTCTGAAAATGACACTTGATACTCTATAAGTTTTCAACATACTGTAAACCCAGATGTTTAGCCTGATTACTTGTGGTAATGTTGCAAATTCAAAACACACATGTTTGTCCTCACATTTGCCTGGAGTTCACATAATATTGTAAATCCTCCTGGATTTCACTTGTGCTTTAGCATCTTTATTACCTCCTTCGATTTACCCCCCCCCCCAATTCAGTAAAGACAAAATAAATTTGAGTCTTTCCCAGTCTTCATCGCAGTCTGTTCATCTGAGTGGCAAAGCCTTTGTTCATTGTACAAAAAAGTCAATATATGTTCATTTGTGCAACACTAAAGTTTTGATTACACCTTCAACATTTTTTACTCAGACAATTCATAACTGGGCTTACAGTGTGTTTGTAGAAATATAAACATTACAATACTTTGCATTCTGCAGGAAATCTGGCCTACTGCCAATGGCCGTACCCTGGCTAGTAGACTGTCCCAACCCCCCTAAATCTCAAGACACAGTTCGTCCACCACCCCGAAAACGGGTCGCACTTGAAATTGAGACAACAGACTCAGAGATCCTGGATAGTAAGTGATTTAATGGCAAAAATGGTGGTAACAGATACATTCTGAGTGTTGAACACTGCATAGGTAGTAGTCTGTGCATAAGTCTGTCTGTTGTTACAGTTGTCACATTTCTTTTTAGGCATGATGTACTGGCCAGTGTCAGCAATGACAACACAGTGGAAAAACTGAAAAGAAAAATTGGCTGCTACAAATCAAAGCTGTCAAGGCTAAAGAAAAAGACACCATCTATCAGCAAACAAACATTAAAGAGGGAAATTTCCAAAGTATTGCCAAAACAAGCCGCACAATTTGTCAACGAGCAAATTGATAATGCCAAAAAAAAACCAAGGGCCATTCGGTGGAGCAACTTCATGAAAAGTTGGCGTTACAGGTTAAGGGTACAGGGCCAAAAGCCTACCGAACCATGAGGAGAAATTTTCAAGCTCCCTACAGCCAGGACCCTTTCAAATATCTTGCAGAGAGTAGACATCGGGCCGGGATGGCATGAACCTGTGCTGTATGCACTTAAACATCAAGTGCAGCATATGGAAGAGCGAGATAGGCACGTTGCCATCACATTTGATGAAATTACATTGAAATGTAGCCTAAATTATAACATCTCGAAAGATGAAGTAGAAGGGTATGACGAAGGGGGAAGACCAGCCAACCATGCAGGGGTTTTCATGATCCGTAGTCTAACTGGGAAATGGAAACAACCCATAGGGTACTTCTTGTCATCTGGGACCATGAAGCATGGGGTCTAAAAACCAAAATCATGGAGGCGGTGGAAAAGGTGCTTGACACTGGCTTCACTCCCATGGTGCTGGTAATGGACCAAGGCAGCAACAACCTGGCAGCCTGTAGAAACCTGGGTATAACAGAAGAAAAACCGTACTTCTTTGTCAAAAGCCAGAAGATTCATTTTTTATTCGACCCCCCCCATTTAATGAAAAACATCAGAAACAATTTGCGAAAATATGGATTTTACATAGGGGACAAATTGGCAGAATGGGAGACATCACTGAAATGTTTAAAATTGATTCACAAAGACAACACCGAATGGCACCCAAGTTAACCCAACGGCATCTGTCCCTCACACTGCCTTTTCATCAATGAGTGTGCCTCTCGCCACTCAGGTAAGCCACAAGTGAAAACTGTCATGCAGGCGTATAACATTCAATTTACAATCTTATCTATGGTCCTGAAAATGGGATTTTTTTTTATTTTTTTATTACAGGTTCTTAGTCATTCTGTTGCGGCTGCACTGCTCACCATGGCAGACATGGGGAAGCTAAGAGAGGGGGCAAAAACGACGGCAGATTTTGTAGCCCACTTTAACCAGATGTTTGACTGCTTTAACAGTAGCACATTGTCCAGCAGCACACCACAAAAAGGATGCTTCAGAGAGACACATATTGATTTTATCAATGAGAGTATTAACTGGCTGGCATCTGTCAGATGTGCCAGTGGCAACAGCTTGAATTGCCTAAATGGTTGGAGGCATAACCTAAGAGCAATCAAGGAAATCTGGGCTGAATTGAAAGGTAGCAGCAAATAAGGCATAATTATTCAAATTGAGCTTTGCTAATGCTAATGAGCTTTTGTCCACCACTGCATGTTTTCTGCTGTTGGCCAATGTACTGTTTGTCATTTGCATTCACAGAGAAAGGATTTCAGTTTCTATTTACGAGGCACCTCAACCAGGACTGCCTGGAACACTTCTTTGGGGTGATCAGAGCGAAGGGCGGGCACAGGGACAATCCAGACCCTCAGCAATTCCGATTAGACTACAGGCAGGCCGTGCTAGACTATCTAATGACATTTGGGAGAAATACAAATTGCGAACCGGAGGAAATACACCTATTGCTGCAATTGTCCCATTTGTTTGAGGTAGACGAAACACCCTTTCAAAAACAAAGTGTCACACATGATTAGTATACTGTAAGTCTGTAATCTTTTGCAATGATTTTTGTAGAGCTGCACTGAGTCATCGCAGATGGCAACTCCCCATCCATGCACCGCACTGACCATGCCTCACGAGGTACACGAAACACCCTTTCAAAAACAAAAGTGTCACACATGATTAGAATACTGTAAGTCTGTAATCATTTGCAATGATTTTGTAGAGCTGCACTGAGTCATCGCAGATGGCAACTCCCCATCCATGCACCGCACTGACCATGCCTCACGAGGTACACGAAACACCCTTTCAAAAACAAAAGTGTCACACATGATTAGTATACTGTAAGTCTGTAATCATTTGCAATGATTTTGTAGAGCTGCACTGAGTCATCGCAGATGGGCAACTCCCCATCCATGCACCGCACTGACCATGCCTCACGTACAGTCTACTGATGAGGAACCCACATTCCCTGGACTGGACAACACAGAGTTCATGAAGGGGCTGGACGTCATTGAGGGCAATGTGTCAGTGTACCTTGCTGGCTATGTGGCCTTCAGAGCCTCTGCCAAATTTGATTGCAAGAGTTGTGTTACGCTGTGGGAGGCAAACGAGGAGGACGAGATACACTCAAGGAGAAATACACCTTTTTTCAGATATAAGCATTTCAGGGATGGGTTATTCCCACCAAGTGTTGTATTACAGCGTACAACAGAGCAAATTGAACACATTTTTAGATGCCAATACCCCCACATTTCTAAAGGGAAACATGTCCTGGCACTCTTAAAATCTGCAGTATATCAGAGTGTGAATTTGGATGCTGTTATATGTTCCGCCAGCTGTCTGTCCTGCAAAGAGTTCCTTGTTAATACATACTTATTGATGAGGATAAAATTTCAACTGAAGGTGGGCAATCAGAACGCCCAAAGCCATGAAAAAACAAAGAAATCAAGAAAATTAATGAAATTGACATCGGAATTTTGACCCCCCACCCCCACCCACACACACACACACACCTTTTTTACATGATTGGTATTGATTCCAGCCCCTGATCACAGTCAGGAACAATAATGTGGCCCCCAGATTTTAAAAAAAGTTTGGGGACCCCTGGCCTACAGTAGCTTCAGGTTGCAATGAACGACGGGCTGTGCATACTGCTGAAGACACCCAGGTGGAGCAGTGCATGTTATCTTGCTCCGACAACTAATTTTTTAATTATTTTTTTTTTTACAAGGAATGTGTAATCTATATAAACAATGCTAATTAAATAAACATAGCCATCATCAAGTTTATCTCTTCAGCATGCTTTTGACTCTTGATCATTTCACCTCAGTAGAGCTGATTTCAAATGAATGTATGAGTCCCCCTCTCAGCTGGAGATGATGTGCTGCGGGTTGTTCAGCCAGGGTGCCAGGGTAGTGCGTGAGGTGCATGTTCTGCTGTCCCAGGAATCTTGTACAGGTGGCTCTTCACACTAAAATCTGCCATATGTGGTGAGGAGTGACACAAAAAGAAAAAATATGCATTATGTGTTTAAGCTTACATGCAATGTTGACTGAGTTGCTAAAAAACTGCCAAACTTAAGGTATTCTCTGAGTTGCAGAAAAAGTAATGCATTGCTGTAATTAATGCGTTGCTGGTTATGGTTTTATCATTTTCCTGCCACTGACTTGAATTAAGTATTAGTAATGTATCATTGTTTCCTGCTCGTGCGTGAAAATGCCTTAATCAATGTATAGTAGACATTCAAAACATTTGACTCCCAAGTCAGGTAAAAAACACGTTTCGCCTCACATGCGTTGGCTCCCAAAAAGTTAACTGACATCGGTCATGAAAACACCTAGAAGTACTCTAGGGGCCTACCAACAGTCAAATGATATCATGCACATTTCCTGTTCACGTCAGGGTGAACATTAGGAGTGAAAATGGAAGATTTGGAATAAAAACCGGAACAACACAGCAGCAGAACTAACGTTGGTTTAGTGTACTTAGGCACGTATCCTTTTTCTGAAGAACTAGCACTTCTAGAAATTACAACATGCCCATCGGACAAAATGTTCGCTGGCTGATGAAAATTTATGAAACTGGCCGGAGACTAAGGCTAAAATTCCAAACAACGACTGGGAGGAGATGTGTTAACTTCCATTTTATACTTACGAATAAATAGTTATACTCAACATAGGCCTAATAATTTAACATCATAGACACTTAGCTGTCCATGGAGATATTGCTAACGTTAACGGCCGACACACATCACCCACTGTCCAGAAAGATCCATGAATACAACCATAATATTAAATCCATTTGATGACGAATATAAAGATAATGACGACTTACGGCTAAGTGGATAGTTACTTGTCCATATTTATGCAATACAAAAACATTAAGCCACTTGCCTTTTCAGGAAGAGTCAGCGTTGCGTCTAGAAGTTCCCAAAAAGGAACTTTTTTGTAGAGTTGCCGTTTCCAGTCATCACGGGTTTTTTTTTTAATAAAACGTAGAAATCAACTATTAATCCCGTATCAAATGAATACAATGCGAAATAAGTGAATTTGATGAAAATGTGGTCGACAGAGAAAACAACACACGGTTTCATTCCTCACTCATGTATGAGTCTGAACATTGTGTTATTTACATGGAACGTCCATATCTAACAAAATCAAAATGGCGGCGCGGTGACGCCATAGAGGCAGCTGTTTCCGCTCTCTTCTTCTTTCCTCTCTGGCCGTATATAGAGATACGGCTCTGGGTTCTACATGCCCCCCTCTAGTGGTGAGATGATGTAACAGCATTGCCACTCGGATATTTTTTTTTCCGGGCTGCAGGAGTGTGTTCTTACTAATCGGTCCCCCACGAATACTGAAATGGTTTTGGATATCACGTTGTAACAGCTAAGTGCGCACTTGTCTTGCTGTTAAATACTGCACTGTAACTGGAAAGTCTGAAGATCTGCAGTTCAAACTAGGGCGTTTTCATCCTCAAAACAGTGAAATGGTTCCACCGGAAGAGTTTTTGAGTAACAATCGGAGATTAATGGCTGCAGTCGCAGTAAGAAGCTGGCTTTGTTGTTTACATTTTGTGCCCACTTTTCCTTCTAGCATTGTGCCTGTGCTCGTGCGTGTGATATGAAGTAGGATTTCTTTGAAATGTTTTACTTTGGACTGTCAGTAGCTGTAAGACGAAATAACCCCTTCTACAAACTAAGATATCCTCGCAAAGGCGACTATCCGGTGGCTAAACCTCTTGCTCGATAGCTAGCGCACCTTTACAAAAACATTGGCAGGAATGCTAAGCTATGTTAGCCAGCTAACACTGTTTACGGTAGTTAATCTTGACAATATCGGCAATTATGTTGCTTGTGACAGCACTTCGAAACCCACTATTTTGCCCCATTCATTCTGCCACGCAGACATACAATTGTTTGACAGAGAAGTTGTGACGTTTCCAAGTGTCAGTGATCCTTATGCCTTTAGCCAAAGTTAATTGTTGTAGAAGATGCTGATTAGGATTCCCAGATTGACGCTCCCAACTCAGGACGCTCCCATTTCATCTCGCTCCCACTAGCCAGACTATCGGTACCACCGCCATATGACGGAGCCAGTTATCTTGTTGATGTTAGTTTTTTGTTTCTAACCCTAACCTTAACCCTAAACCTAACCCTAAACCTAAACCTAACCCTAAACCTAACCCTAAACCTAAACCTAACCCTAAATTGCTTGTATGTGGCAGTATATGATAATACGTGAACAAGGAGGTCTACATAAGTATCATTGTACGTGAAATATAATCGGGTGGGACCGCACGTCCGGGAGTGATAGAAACACCTGGGACCGCACGTCCGGGAGCGATCTCAGTTGGGAGTCTCCATCCGCTTACCCTGATTAGACACACAAGCAGAGTAAAGTTCTGAAGTCATAGCTTTAACACATTTTCAGTGCGATGCATGGCTTTTTGTTTGTTTTTTAATGTCTGTTATTCTGACAGAATCTTACACGCCCACAATGTGACTTATTTGCAGAGCTGACACTCTGGTCCAGATGTTTTGGAATACATTGAAGGTAGACGTGGAGATGTTGGAACTGATGAAGGGACACAAAGTGCACTAGCAGCCTTAGGACACAAGTGAGGTGTTGATATAAAGCCGAAGTACCTAATAGTCCTACAGGTTAGTGTTTTTGTTTCTGTTTCATCCACTTGGCACACTCTTGTTTTGTGACCTAAACAAGGTTAATACTCCTGACCGTCACCTGTCACCCAAGGGACACACCTCTGGACTTTCTTTTTACAATATGCGTTATGTCATTGTCTTTAAATTGACCATTTTCGTCTGTCTTTGAAACTGTCACTTAAGTACATTTTTGCATATTGCCCGGTGAGCTTAAAACTTAAACATCCTGGTGTGACCATGAAGTCTTGGCTATGTGTTTTTTTTCCAAACCTTTCATTCAATACATCTGAAACAAGCATCCGGGGGCATATACATATACATTGCTATTTTTTCCTCAGCATAGCAGCACCATGTTCACGGCAACACAGACGTCCAAGACCCAGTTTCTGGATAAGGCCAGGCAGGCCCGGGAAGAGAGGAAGGGCTACAAGGAGAAGGAGCGCGCTGCCACCCTTATGCAGGCACTGGTGCGCAGGTTCCTCTGTCGCTGCGCACTGCAGAAGGAAATCAGGTGCGGCTTTTTAACCTGTTATGGCCTCTGGCCTCTGTTCCGAGTTTGCTGTTGGGTCAAAGACGTGCAAAATGGCATTGTCATTCAGTGTAATGGGTACCTGCTGACTGTAACGGTAAAATAACATGATTTTTAAATTGTTTCAAGTGAATGGATGACAGCCGAGGCTTTCACGAATTCACTGGAAAAAAATAAAATAGAAACAGTCATGTTTTTTGCAGTTACAGTCAGCAGAAGGTATCCGTTACACTGAATGACAATGCCATTTTGTACGTCTTTGACCCTGTTACCAGTATGGCAAAGACCAAATCGAGATCTGGGAGGTAGGAACAAACCTGTGTTTCCATGGGAGAGTTGGTCATTCATGGTATAGTCAGAGACGATTGATCAAGAAGAGACAGTTTTGAAGCGGCTTTTATTCCGGAATCAATATTATGTAAGGCTCTAAGCTGCCATCCAATGGTAGCCATGTCCCTTTAGGACAGTGGTTCTTAACCTTTTATTCTTAAAGCACCCCCTTACTTGTGCCCAAGACAAGCCGTGCACCCCCAACCCAAACTTCTACATGTTTTACGTGCTAAAAAATGATTTAAGTGATTAATTACAATGATTCTTGCTTTAGACATTAATCAATACTTCAATGACTTTACATGGGGATCAAAACATGCTGTGTTTTGTCTTGATATGGCCTAATTATAATGTAAGCACAATGTTGGCCACAACCTCAACACAAACAAAATTAAGCGCACCCCCTGAAATCTCTGGCGCACCCCCAGGGGGTGCCCGCACCCCAGGTTAAGAACCACTGCTTTAGGAGACAAGGAGAGTGAATGAAGCTCAGTGAGGAAGTCATGCCCATTTGGGAGACTGGACTTGATCCCACTTTGTTGTATTGGTGACAAGTAGCACGATATATATACAGTATCTCGGTTACCATATTGAAAATGCTGCACCCTAAATCAGGTATGGCTTGTTGTCCCTCCCACATTAGGTACTGTACTTGTCAACATTTCAGTATCAAAAGTGGGATAGATTTTTTTTTTGTAGCGACAGCGACACAAATGTAGATTTTAGATAAGAGGAATGTAGGTTAGTATTGAGGCTGGAGGTCAGAAAGACATTTTGGAAGGTTTGGAAGAATACAGCAGACTCTTGGGAAATGTGGTCTTTAAAATACGAGAGAGCAACTTGGGGAGAAAAACAGGTGTGTCTCTCCCTCATGAGTGATCAAAGCAGAGCAGGGCAGAGCAGAACAGAGCATGCTTCGCCTGGCGAGTGCTTTGAATGATGTCATGCAAAAGGGATCTGCGAGCAGTGAAGCGTAAACTGACCTGAGGGCCTCTGAGTATTGATCTGTCTGTGGCCGTCTTTAGTCCATTTAGTTCGCCATGCATGTCATACTTCTGACTGGACTTGAGGGCCTCATTAAAGTCCATGCACGTCTGCCTGAAAAGGAGATGTCACTGGCACTCAAAGCCTTTTTGGTGCTCACAATCCAGGACTGTAGAGTTGACTGATGCTGCGTGTACATCAAAAGCAGCCTACGTGACCTGAGCGACAGAGGTCATTATTTCTCTATGGAGGGTCAGTGAATGAAGCGACCAAAGCCAATTCGCCAGGAGCGAAGTGACCTGGGCAACCGGAGTGAATTTCAGTGCTTAAAGTCAAGCTAATATTATGGTAATGAGCTATGATGCGGTTTGGCCAAAACCAATTGGAATGTTCATATCTCCAAATGTCCCAGGCTGACAAGCCAGAGTCACGTTCAGAGCTAACACTGCAAATTGATGGCAAAACAATGACCTCGGCTACTCTGTATCTTAGGTTGTTTCTGGTGTACACACACAGTAATGCAATCAGGCTGGTCCACTCCTTAAAGGAACTTCCACAACATTTCAAGAAATTGCTCATATGTAGCTACCAGTAAAATGTGATAATACATAGGATCAAAGTACTTATAAACTATTCTATAATGAATGTAAAATTCACCATAGTGCAAAAAAGCCATTTAATCCTGTCCTGTGATCACTTGTGGCTTGATGCTAATGCCTCCCATTTATTTCCAGGGATTATGCTAAGCTATGCTAATAATTCTGATACCAATAAAGTACTGAAAACACTGAGAAGAAAATGATATGCACATTCATGAATAATGCTTGGAAATACTGCAAATATGTGAAATTCCAAAACGGGTGGAATGTTCCTTTTAAAGTCTAGGCCAGAGATGACTGCTAGACAAATTGAAGTGGGCCAGCCTGATTACATAGTCTATTCATTATCTGTTTATTATACGCATGTTCCCCATCCCTCCTTTTAAATGCTTTTCAGACAAGAGGTTGATGAGTATTTTGCAGCTGGTGAAGTGGAAACAAAGAAGAGAAATGCATTATCCTTGTTTAAGATTGCGCGGAAGTTGCTTTTCGTTTGTGGCAAGGAGGACAAGTTGGTAAGCCATGGTCCTCTCTAATGGCAAATAAAATCATATTTTTATTAATAGATGCAACAGTTATCCATTTTAATTGTGTAATGCATAAACCTTATTGTTCAATGGCATTTAACTCAGTCATTGCAGTCTGACTCACTTCTGAAATCCATCTTGCACACAGCGCTTTGAGAAGCTGTGCCGTGCCATTCTTAGCAGCATGGAGGGGGAGAATGACCCGAAAGTAAGTTTGACAAGTTTCAAATGTACTGCACATTTAACTTTCAAAACCCTTGCTGCATTCTGAGCAAATTATCTGATCTCTGTGTGTGTGTGTGTGTGTGTGTGTGTGTGTGTGTGTGTGTGTGTGTGTGTGTGTGTGTGTGTGTGTGTGTGTGTGTGTGTGTGTGTGTGTGTGTGTGTGTCTCTCTGTCTCTCTGTCTCTCTCTCTCTCTCTCTCTCTCTCTCTCTCTCTCTCTCTCTCTCTCTCTCTCTGCTCTGATTATGCTGGATCCCATAGGGGTGGTATGTTTCACTGGCCCTGTCTAAAGACCTGACCATCCTGTGGTTGAAGCAGATTAAAGATGTGCTGTGGGTGTGCTGTGAATGCCTCAAGAAGCTCAAGGTAGGACATGCTTTGCCACAATATTCCCCTCACTGTTTGTTTGTTTGTTTGTTTGTTTGTTTTTGGCCGACAATGTTTATTGAGCAGAAAAATGTTCGAGACCAAAATGAAAAGCTTGTCTTTCTTTCTTTCTTTCTTTCTTTCTTTCTTTCTTTCTTTCTTTCTTTCTTTCTTTCTTTCTTTCTTTCTTTCTTTCTTTCTTTCTTTCTTTCTTTCTTTTCACACAGCCTGACATAATGCAGGACAGTAAGCTGGTGACCTTACATCTCACCATGCTGATCACCTTCACTGACACGGCTACCTGGAAGATACTCAAAGGGAAAGGTAAGCAGTCATTTCTGGCTTGTATAGACACTATTTTGTCCATGGAAAGGGGTCCTCAATTGTTTGGGAAATTATATTTGATGAGCTAGCCTAGTAAACTAGCCCCACCTGCCAGCGGGCCAAAACTATTTTTGCCTGCGAGTGGGTCTAGCCTTGGACAATGCCCCAGGCCCTGAAACTGGCTGGAAAATCACAACACAGCAGATTTGTTTTGAATCTTTGGATGCAAGGCGGAGAGAGTTTTCAGGGAGTGACGACAAAGCGTTGGACAATAGGCACTGTTGTTCCCATCAACAATCTTCTGATGTCTCATTGATCGGGGCCAGACTAAATATTCACATTTAATCTCACATTTAGGCTGGCTTGCCAGGTTACTGATGAGCAGGATTTTTATGAAGAAACATGTAATGAACAATTTTATCCTTCTTACTTTCACTTAAGCTCTTTTGATTGCTAGTATTGTTACTGTTTTCATACAGTCCATTTACTGTAGCTGTGTCATATCACCAATGTGCGTGGTCACTAGTGACTGGTTGGCAGATCCAGCTGTCAGTGGCTAGAGTGATTTGTCTTGAAAAGAAGGGTGACCTAGCGGCAGAAAATGTTTTTGCCTGCCAAGTTGGTCCAGAACGTTCATTCAGTACACATGCCCCATCTCAGTGTATATAGGTTGTTTCTGCTTGAATTGGTGCACCAACCTTGCAAGGTGATGACATGTCTGCTGGGCTATTTCAGTCTGAGCAAGTTTGAATGCCAACCCTTTCTTTTCACATCTTCGCTAGTAGTACGGTGCCAGACTACACTTTCCATGGTATTGTTTGGCTTGCCAGACTATGCCCTGACTAACAGTGAGTTTAATCACAAACCCAGATAACAGCCAATTAGGTTTGATGAATGAGGCCAGTGAATGTGATGATAGACTTTGATTACAATGGAGCCAGGATGCTTTCATTCACCTTTTAACCCTTTTTAGTGTAAGCCCTTTTTGGGAAAAGGTGCCCTCTCCCTATTAAAACCTAAATATCTCGGCCAGCGAAGCACAGAAAAACATGAAATGAGTTGCATTTAAAAGCTAGAACCTTCATTTTGTACTAGAATGTGTCATTTGGCTCTAACATAACCACATATCAGCTCAAATCTGAAGAACCTGAATGCTATGTATATGTTGCTCCAGGACATAATGGGTCAAAATATACACCGTTTAAAAAAATCCTTTTTGTCTTCTTTTGTCCGCCTCCCAAGGTGAACCTTTCAGGCTGGCCCTGAATAAGATGTGTGAGAACATCATGGGCCATCTCAATCAAAAGGGATTCTATTCAGTGCTGCAGGTAGGAACATGCATTCTTGATACGTACCCATGTCCTTGCTTTTAAATAAATAATTAGATATCCTTGCAGTATTGATCTTAGATGCTATACTCAGCATATTATTAGTACGTTTATGATGTAGATTAATTATTGTATATTGTATATAAATGTATATATTGAATTATGTATTCTGCACATTATATGTATATTAATCTAATGACCCTCTACTGTGATTTGGGAGGAAGATTATTGGACACTTTAATATGTATGCATATTGTAGCACTACTTTGATGTGCTGCCTGTGTATTGAACATTCTGTACTTCTCCCACCTCACAGTCTGAATATTTTTTAAAGCATTCAGCTGAAGGGATGTTTCTTTCTTTTTTTGGTTAAGAGTCTTGAATGTGATTAGCTGGATTCAGCAGCAGCTTTGGGAGGTTTGCAGTTCCTAAGTAACAGACCTGCATGTCAATAAGGGAGATATGATGATGTGGTGTATTGAATTTCTCTTTAGATTCTCCTCACAAATGGACTGGCGAGATCCAGGCCCTCGCTCTCGAAGAGCATGCTAACAGCCATTTTCACTCTCTCGCTCAGGTGAGGCTTTTCCATCTCTCTCTCTCTTTGTTTCCAGCCACAAACATATTTTGTAAATATTTCTATTGCCAAATGAATGTCATGTGCGTGTGCGTGTGCGCGTGTGTGTGTGTGCGTGTGCGTGTGCGTGTGTGTGTGTGTGTGTGTGTGTGTTTACAGGCCTGTGGTCGCTGCACACTTCTCTGATAACCTGCTGAGGTCGTTCCTCATTCACATCATGTCTGTCCCAGCTGTGGTGTCCCACCTCAACACACTAACCCCTGAGGTAAATATGCCTCTAACTCACAGTTACCTCAACACACTCAAACCTGAGGTAAATATGCCTCTAACTCACAGTTACCTCAACACACTCAAACCTGAGGTAAAGTCTATGCCCTCTGACTCACAGTTACCTCAACACACTAACCCCTGAGGTAAATATGCCTCTAACTCACAGTTACCTCAACACACTCAAACCTGAGGTAAAGTCTATGCCCTCTGACTCACAGTTACCTCAACACACTCACTCCTGAGGTACCCAATCCTGCCCCGAGGCTTATGCAATCAACGAAGCAGTAAAACCTATTGAGGGAGATTGTCTTGATGAGGGTTTTTAATGTCTTAAACTAAGGGGACAAAGAGCTCCAATTTTGTTTTACACCTTATGCCTCTGACTCACAATTACCTCAACACACTCACACCTGAGGTAAAGTTTGTCTCATGGTCATCCATAATTGCATCAGCGAACTCACACCTGAGGTAAAGCTTGCATCTGACAGACTGATCATGACTTTGAATAAGTGTAACCGAGGTCTTGCTGCATAGTCTGCCACTAAGGGCTTGAACTCACAACCTCACAGCAAATTGCGAGCATAGAAGGCAGACGTGCTAACCAGTGAGCTAAACAGTCAGGCCGCTAGCTCAGTTGCCAGCGCATCTGTGTGAGGCTTCAGGAGGGAAGTTAAACTTGCCTGATAGCAACAGTAATCTCCTCCCAGAAGACCCTGCCCAAAGGTTATGTGGAAGGAAATGTATATTGCATCTTACAGCCATGCTAGTTTTGTTGAACTATGATTGCTGCACATTTCGTCAAAGCCTGTGTGCAGAGACCTTAACTAGCTGGCAAAGAACTTTTGTCTCTGCTAGTAAGGCAATGCTTTATATGATATATTATAATATAATATAATATAACATTATAATAATATGTAATGTGTTTGTCTGTTGTAGTGCATGGCCACCATGCATTCCTACGATCTCCTGAGGAAGTTCATCTTGTTCCTGAGCAGAGAAGAGCAGTGCCTTGACATCTGTGTTTGCCTGGAGGGGAGTCACACACTGTGCTTACTAGGTATGCTGCATGCTGTATGGATGAAGCAGATTAATATAGGGGTAGGCAGTAGTGTTTTTTTCCAAATGTGAGCCAGATATCAACGTCTCATTTTAGACATGCTTTTGACCTTTCTTCTCATAGCTTGTCAAAGCATACATGTCATATGCAAAGCCTGTTTTATATTTCCATGTCACTTTGATAAGACTACAACTCCGGTCCATACCTATCCTCCAGTCAACATCTGTCCTACTCACTCCATGGTAGACCTCAAGCCGTCTAGATAATTAATTGTGCTTACCTGTCCCCAGGTAACCTGATCCACCTGGGCTACCTGAACGAGAAGGTGCTGGAGGAGGAGGCCAACCACTTTGTGAAGGACCTGATAGACATGCTGACCTACTGCCAGGGCTACGTGTCCCAGAAGAAGTCCAACCTCACGCACTGGCACCCGGTGCTGGGCTGGTTTTCCCAGACCGTAGATTATGGGTCAGTAGTACTCAAGAACTGTCCTCTGTGTCCTATTTCGTTTCATTTAGTTTCTCCCGAACATCAGAGGCGGTGCTTTCAGCAGATGGATATCCATCCCACAAACGTGCGATGGATATCCATGTGCTGAAAGCAGCGCCTCTGGCGGTCACCCTAAACTCATAGAACTATGGTTGACCCTCTGTTTGTGCCCTCAGTGGTGCTTTTAAGGTACCATACCTCCAGACACACCACCCAAAGAAGGGTGAGAGTTAAAGGGCAATTCCGGCCAGTTTGGATTCATATCCCATCTTGGGTGGACCCAGGGAAAAGGATGAAAGGGGAAAACGCGAGAAATTTTAATGTGTGCTGCGCAAAGTTGTTCAATTGCGCTGTTTTCGGTTAAACCCTGGCCCGTCGGGCAGGTATTTGACCTGTTTTAAAGCTCCTAGCGTGCATTAAAACCCTTTTGAACGCTTTGGCCGTGGTGTGTGGGTCCATACAAGTCGATCTAGTGGTTCACAGTTCCATTAGGTAGCACAGATACGATACAACAGGAGTTTTCAAAAGTGGCGCACCTACCTCTTTCAGCTTCCGCCTTCCAACTACGTCCGCAAAATGGTTCGCCAAAGTGATACTTCATAGTAATCCATTTTATTTTTGTCCACCAAAGACGAGCCACAAGAAACATATTCACACGTTTCCATGTCCTGTGTTGTTATTGTCTCGCAGATTCACTTCTCTGTCACTGAACGCAGTTTAGTGACGTCACGGTGTCACATGACTCCTGGAAGGAACGCACATTCGCTCATCCAGTTATTATACAGAAGCGAGAGAGAGAGGCGCTGTCGTAATATACTGTTTGATATTTTGAGATGGATCCTCCGTTGGGGTGGTTCAATTGAAGAGTTTGGTGGCCATGGTTATCTTTTTCGAACCAGAATATTTGTTACAGATAAAGAATTATTCCTTCCAGGAGTCATGTGACACCGTGACGTCACTAAACTGCGTTCAGTGACAGAGAAGTGAATCTGCGAGACAATAACAACACAGGACATGGAAACCTGTGAATATGTTTCTTGTGGCTCGTCTTTGGTGGACAAAAATAAAATGGATTACTATGAAGTATCACTTTGGCGAACCATTTTGCGGACGTAGTTGGAAGGCGGAAGCTGAGAGAGGTAGGTGCGCCACTTTTGAAAACTCCTGTTGTATCGTACCTGTGCTACCTAATGGAAGTGTGAACCACTAGATCGACTTGTATGGACCCACACACCACGGCCAAAGCGTTCAAAAGGGTTTTAATGCACGCTAGGAGCTTTAAAACAGGTCAAATACCTGCCCGACGGGCCAGGGTTTAACCGAAAACAGCGCAATTGAACAACTTTGCGCAGCACGAATGGAAATTTCTCGCGGTTTCCCCTTTCATCCTTTTCCCTGGGTCCACCCAAGATGGGATATGAATCCAAACTGGCCAGAATTGCCCTTTAAGGTTAATGGTTAAGGATTAGATAGGTTCAAGGGTTAGGTTTAGGGTCAGGTGTCCATCCGTCACAGATTTTTTTTCATCAACATTATTGATTAAATCCTTTGAGCTAATATTATAATAGGCATATGTACTGATAAGCCTTTTTGGGTTGGAGTGCACTTGCAAGAGGGCCGCATGAGGAGGTATAAGGCACGTTCTACCTATTTTCACTTTGTCTCTGTATCTAAAAGAAGATAGGCACTTATTTTTACATCATAGAGCAAGTTTATATAGAAAGACATTATGTATTGAAGATCTCTTTTATTTCCTCCAAGAGTTCAAACTCGGTGAACTCATACTTAAATGTTTACTCCTTTGCTACCCAATCCTGCCCCGAGGCTTATGCAATCAATGAAGCTGTAAAACCTAATGAGGGAGGTTGTCTTGATGAGGGTTTTTAATGCCTGAAGCTGCCTGAGGGGACAAAAGGCTCCTATTTTTCCTTACATCTTATCTTTGTATACTACACACATGGATGATAAAACGATAATGTTGGTTTAGTTGTTTCAAAAGTAAGTTTTTCAGAGGTAATTGTAACCCTGGAGTCTCAGACTTACGTATACTTGTTTATACGTGCACAAATGTTTCAGGCTGAACACCCTTTTTTAATATGTAATGTAGAATATTGATTAACAGGTGCTATTGTGAGTGCCTAATCTGGCAAGAGCTCAGTTTCATTTTCTTTCATTGGATATATGACCACTGTATGTGTGGGGATTAATTGAACCACATTTCTGGTGTAACAACCCAGTCAGGTTGAATAAGTAGGATATACTGTTGTTTGCTGCATTGTCTGTCAGATTTGTAGTTTATCTCAACACTTAAGATTTTCTTTTGCCTTAAGACATGTAAAAGTTTTTATCTTTTACCTGACATGTTTCGACGAGGGTGTAACGCCGCATTATGTAATAACGGTGCAATATGTAATAATGTAACAAATTATTACATAATGGGGTGACAATCGCCGCATTGTGTAATAATTTACGCATTTCGTAATACATTTCTTGAACGCATTTCGTAATAACTTTTTTCTCATCTTGTAATAAATTATTACAAAATGCGAAATTTATTACGGAATGCGGCCGCAACTTTTTTTTTTGATGAAAATGTAATAAGATGGTGCATTATGTAATAATCTATATGGATATGTTTTTTCTGCACTTGGATTCAGTAGGCGCAGCACACACACATAGTCTCAGTGACATGGTATAGTCACTGCCCTCTCTCTCTCTCATTCTTCTCAGTTCTCAAACTGCTCGAGAATCGCGAATGATGCGGTTAAAACCGTCAAGAAATAATTTCACAACTTGTTGCGTGCAACGAGTCCAACGAATGTCTCGCACTTTCTGCTACATTACACCAATTTACAGCGACATTAAATAGGCCAGGTCTAAACACTTCACGAGGTGGTGAAAACTAAATTAAATATCTAGATTAAATATATTGGATAGCCTATATAGACCTAGGCCTAACTAGATTTGTTGCAATACAGATTCATTTTCTAGAGCCAGAAGTGTTCCGCTGGACTGACGAAACCGAACACGATCAAGTTTGCAACTTCTTTCCCTCGTGCGCTGTCTGTCAGCACCACCTGTCATTAGACGTCCGATTAGCTTTCATTACGTGCTGAGGGAAAAACTCTCGCCATTAGGCCTATGTGCTGTTGCACTGTTGTGAGGGATATCACCAAATAATTTAGATAAAAGCCAGAACATTATTTTGGCAATGAAAGGCACACAGGTGGCTGGAAGCTCAAGCAGTCTTCAGTCTGTTCATTTAAGTTTTTGGGTGCTCTTGGATATCGGGGATCAGTTCATGTAGAGAGAAGAGTTCATCCAGGCACTCCAAAATAAGGTGCCCAAACGATAAGTTACATTAAAAAGCCTTTAATGGGACTGGGCTGGGGTTACATTAAAAAGCCGACATGTTTCGACCTCACCAGGTCTTCATCATTGAAAAGAAAGGCCTCCCTTAAATAGTGACATCACCACATGTGACCCATTACGCACTACACACATTTGCGCACACCATAGAAAACAAAGATTAAAAATAGCCTGGGGTAATAAGTGATGCCACAGAAAAAATGATTTTACAAAAAACAAGTAAAATCAATATCCTCATTTAGACCAGGATGGCGCATGGCATCCAGTTGGTGTATCCAAAAAGTCTGCCTCTGATTAGGCCTAAGTCTTTTTAGCCTGTCCCCACCCCTCGGAAGAGGTTTGATATGCTTGACGCCCTGTATGCGCAGTAGAGAATCATTTTTACCATGGTATTCATATGTTTCGCCATGGGATAGTCAAAATTGCCCACTCTGATACCATATTTATGTTCTGCTAGCCTATCTCGCATGCGCCTTTTTGTGCGCCCGATATAAAAGAACCCTTCAGCGCAAGGACAAGTTAGGCGGTATATGACAAATGTAGAATTGCAATTAATGAAATCTCTGTCCATATTCATTCGTGGTTTTAGTATCCACAAAAGATTTGGCTTGTGTAACATTTGGACAGTGGGGGCAGTTCATACATCTATGAACTGTCGTAACAAAAAAAGGACGGGACTGCTGCTGGCGATGATGTTTGTTTTTGGTCATTAACGTGTTGCGTTGTAGGGAGCGCGCTTCACTGTATGCGTTTTGGATGGCTTCCTTGGAATATTCATTAACTAATATTCACTTTCTGGATTTGACGATATATAAAGACGCGGAGGGACAGCTGCACACCACCTTATTCAGAAAGGCGACCTCTCGGAACACCATTCTGAGAGCGGATTCATTCCATCCCCCGCATCTCATTAGAAATATTCCACACGGCCAATTCCAGAGATTAGGCGTATCTGTGATTTCGAAAATGATTTTCACGAGCAGGCCGAGCTGATGGAGAAAAGATTCAGTGATAGAGCCTATCACCCTGAAGCCATCCAAAACGCATACAGTGAAGCGCGCTCCCTTCAACGCAACACGTTATTGACCAAAAAGAAACATCATCGCCACCAGCAGTCCCGTCCTTTTTTTGTTACGACATAGGGCCTATAGTACACAAGCGACACGGATCAGGCAAATTATTAAGAACAATTGGTCCATTATTGAAAGTGATGCGCAACTACGTGAGGTGTTCCCAGAACCACCCATGGTGTCTTTAAAGAGTGCACCCAGCCTAGGAGATAAATTAATGCGCTCTCACCTACAGGTGAAAAAGAGAGAAACCTGGCTGCGTAAACCCATTGGCACCTATAGATGTATGAACTGCCCTAACTGCCCAAATGTTACACAAGCCAAATCTTTTGTGGATACTAAAACCACGAGAGAATACGGACAGAGAGGTTTCATTAATTGCAATTCTACATTTGTCATATACCGCCTAACTTGTCCTTGCGCTGAAGGGTTCTTTTATATCGGACGCACAAAAAGGCGCATGCGAGATAGGCTAGCAGAACATAAATACCTGTATGCTATCAGAGTGGGCAATTTTGACTATCCCATGGCGAAACATTTCAATGAATATACCATGGTAAAAATGATTCTCTGCTGCGCATACAGGGCGTCAAGCATATCAAACCTCTTCCGAGGGGTGGGGACAGGCTAAAAAGACTTAATCAGAGGCAGACTTTTTGGATACACCAACTGGATGCCATGCGCTATCCTGGTCTAAATGAGGATATTGATTTTACTTGTTTTTTGTGATGCTTATTTGTACTTCTGGTCATTTTTTTTCTGTGGCATCACTTATTACCCCAGGCTTTTTTTAATCTTTGTTTTCTATGGTGTGCGCAAATGTGTTTAGTGCGTAATGGGTCACATGTGGTGATGTCACTATTTAAGGGAGGCCTTTCTTTTCAATGGTGAACGTCGAAACATATCGGCTTTTTAATGTAACCCCAGCCCAGTACCATTAAAGGCTTTTTAATGTAACTTCCCGTTTGGACACCATATTTTGGAGTGCCTGGATGAACTCTTCTCTCTACATGAACTGATCCCCGATATCCAAGAGCACCCAAAAACTTAAATGAACAGACTGAACAGATTGCCAAAATAATGTTTTGACTTTTATCTAAATTATTTGGTGATATCCCTCACAACAGTGCAACAGCACATGGGCCTAATGGCGAGAGTTTTTCCCTCAGCACGTAATGAAAGCTAATCGGACGTCTGATGACAGGTGGTGCTGACGGACAGCGCATGAGGGAAAGAAGTTGCAAACTTGATCGTGTTCGGTTTCGTCAGTCCAACGGAACACTTCTGGCTATAGAAAATGAATCTGTATTGTAACAAATCTAGTTAGGCCTAGGTCTATATAGGCTATCCAAGATATTTAATTTAGACAGAATCCTTTCAAGCCGTGCAGCATCAACGTGGTCATATAGCCTACTGTCTGCACTTGTTCCGTTGCCTGCCTCATAGCAGAGAAGGAATGGCTTGCTGTTGTTGAGGATTTGTAACGTGGATTATCGAAACTGAAGACTTGATTTCTTTTATTGATACCTTTTTGTTTGGTATAATTACGGACAATGCAAATAACTGATTTTTGTGACGTTCGGACATTTTTGGAAGGAATATAATCGAATTAGTCCCGCCACTTGGGTTATTGTTTTTCGCGTGCATGTTGAATTTGATTGCAGCCTAATAGGCCTACTGAACAGTGGACTGAAATTGAAAATAGGACAAAGAGTGGCATTTTTCTCGGGTGCTATGACTTCTTGCTTTGCAAGAAGACAGTCTCCTCACTCCACGGGCAAAAAGCACCATGGTCAGACCCTGGCGCGCATGTAGGCAGACATGAAAGACTCACTACTCCACGGGCAAATATCGGGAAAAATTAAGCACCAACAGCATGGACAGCTCCCCACGAGTCACTTATAATGGTTGGTCTTTTCCTGGGATTTGATTCATGTTGTTTGGGGGAAAATATTAAAATAGCCTTTGTAATGTTAAGAATATTTCCAAAGAGCCAAGATGGGGCTTAAGATCAATATGGGCCAGGTTTGTCTCCGTGCGTACACACACACACACACACACACACACACACACACACACACACACACTCTCTCTCTCTCTCTCTCTCTCTCCTCTCTCTCTCTCCTCTCTCTCTCTCTCTCTCTCTCTCTGTCTCTCTCTCTCTCTCTCTCTCTCGCCACAGACCTACGCAAGTGCAAGACAAGTTTTCACCTCCTCGTGAAGTGTTTAGACCTGGCCTATTTAATGTCGCTGTAAATTGGTGTAATGTAGCAGAAAGTGCGAGACATTCGTTGGACTCGTTGTACGCAACAAGTTGTGAAATTATTTCTTGACGGTTTTAACCGCATCATTCGCGACTCTCGAGCAGTTTGAGAACTGAGAAGAATGAGAGAGAGAGAGGGCAGTGACTATACCATGTCACTGAGACTATGTATGTGTGCTGCGCCTACTGAATCCAAGTGCAGAAAAAACATATCCATATAGATTATTACATAATGCACCATGTTATTACATTTCCATCAAAAAAAAAAGTTGCGGCCGCATTCCGTAATAAATTTCGCATTTTGTAATAATTTATTACAAGATGAGAAAAAAGTTATTACGAAATGCGTTCAAGAAATGTATTACGAAATGCGTAAATTATTACACAATGCGGCGATTGTCACCACATTATGTAATAATTTGTTACATTATTACATATTGCACCGTTATTACATAATGCGGCGTTACAGAGGGTCACTCTGATGAAGACGGAAGTAACACCGTCGAAACATGTCAGGTAAAACATAAAAACTTTTACATGTCTTAAGGCAAAAGAAAATCTAAAGTGTTGAGTTAAAAAGTTAGACATAATGAATGTAATACAATAGATTTGTAGTTATGCTTCTTCCTCCTGCGCAGTCTGAATGAGTCAATGCCCTTGGTGATGCAGCAACCGCAGAACCTGTGGGGAATGTGGCCTTCTAATCCTGGGGATGACTGATGTGTTGGTCATCCAAACCCTCCGCCTTCCGATCCAGATGGATGTATAATGATGTAGTTGTGTTTCAGTCTGATTAAGTTAATGCCCCTGGTGATGCGGCAGCTGTATCTGTATCTTTATGCGGTATCTGTGGGCAGTGACAATCATCCGCATCCTCTTCTGGGATTCGAACCTGCCACCTCCTGATCCTAACATACTCAGATGAATTGTTCCTCTTGTTTGTGCGTTGCAGTCTGAATGAGTCGATGCCCTTGGTGACGCGGCAGCTGCAGTACCTGTGGGGAGTGCCAGTTATCAGAACGCTCTTCTGTGACGTGCTCAGCAAGAAGCTGGAGGCCCAGGAGCCCGCCCAGCCGCTACCCTCTCCACCAACCACGTCGCAGAACAACCTGCCAGTCAAGAGTGAGTGAAGATATTACAGATATGGGTTATACGTGCTGTTGCGGGCAGTTTTACAGTATGTAGTTATTGAAAATGAAAGGAAATGTCTATTTGAAATCATAGAAGTAGAAGTTAATTTCAATGAAGAGCAGTTCTCTGTCCTCAAACCTGGGTCTAGATGGTTTGAAACGTGCAGTCTCACTACAACGCCAAAGATCAGATCATCGTGATCTGTGCAAGTGTGCATTCAGAAACAGAACTGGTGGATGATACTACTACACTGATAATAGATTGATAATACTGTAGGCTTATGACACTATTGTGACAATAGTCTTAACCACCAAAATGTATGCTTCTTCTTCCAAAGATGTCTTCAAATAGGCATCCCGGAACCAGACTCTCTGATTATGAGAACCATTGTGATTATTAGAATGTATTATGAATCACTTCTCACTTCTAAACTTCTTCCTCCACTCCAGACTTGTTCAAGCGGGCATTCCAGAGCCAGAACTGTCTTATAATTGGCTGTATCCATAGATTCTATGGCTGTATCGCATAGATTGTATATTATATTACTAATTCTGCGGCTGTATCGTGATACTGTTGTATGGCGATGTTGTTTTATGAAGCAATGTCTTCTCTCTCTACTCCAGAGCGTTCCAGAACCAGAGCTGTCTGAAAATGGTTACTATGGTGATAATAGAATGTGTTTAAATAAGAACCTCTATTCTTTTCTTCCCCTGCTCCAGACCTGTTCAAGCGGGCGTTCCAGAAGTCTGCGTCAGTGCGGAACATTCTGAAGCCGGTGGGCGGGAAGAGGGTGGACTCTGTGGAGGTGCAGAAGGTGTGCCGCATCTGCGTGCTCTACCAGACCGCCCTCACCACCCTCACGCAGATACGACTGCAGATCCTCACTGGTTAGTATCTCTCACACACACACACACACACACACACACACACACACACACACACACACACACACACACACACACACACACACACACACACACACACACCAGACCGCCCTTACCACCCTCACACAGATGTGCCTGCAGATGCTCACTGGTTAGTATTATATACGCACGCACGCACGCACGCACGCACGCACGCACACCAGACCGCCCTCACCACTCTCGCATAGATATGACTGCAGGTACCCACATGTCAGTATGAATACACCCACACACCCACACACACATACACACTCATTTGTGTGTGTGTGTGTGTGTGTGTGTGTGTGTGATATCTCACCTTTGTCGTCATGTCTTGTCCTGCAACACAATTTGCCTTTTTAAGGCTATTAACGTTTTCCAAGTCTACGTTCTCGGTCTAATGAGTCCACTCCACGTGTCCAGGCCTGACGTATCTGGACGATCTCCTGCCCAAGCTGTGGGCCTTCATCTGTGAGCTTGGCCCCCAGGGCGGCCTGAAGCTCTTCCTCGAGTGCCTCAACAACGACACGCACGACTCCAAGCAGCTGCTAGCCATGCTCATGCTGTTCTGCGACTGCTCACGACACCTCATCACGTGAGTTAATAAACACACACACACTCGCACACCACACAAGTACAGTACATATTATGCGCACACACACACACGCACACACACACACACACACACACACACACACACACACACACACACACACACACACACACACACACACGCACAGTACATACGCATACACACACATACATACTGTACGTACATACATGTGAACACGTATAACTCCAAACAGCTGCTAGCCATGCTTCCAGTATGCTCTTCCGTGACTGCTCACAAAATGTATCATGTGAGTTGGCACATGTACGCGGACACATACACACATACAGTATATAGCACGCATACGCACACACACAAATATAGTACGCATTAGACACACATACATGCATAACACTCTCACACGCACGCAACTCCAGGCAAGCAGGTCATCACATGATGCCTGCATGTATACAGTACATGCACATGATGCGTGACACACAAGCAACTCACGCACACACATGCGCACACCTGCACAAAGACAAACACTACTCCAAACAGCTTCCTTGCTTCCTTGCCTTACTGCTCATGACATCTCAAGTGAGTCACGCACACATGCACATGTACACACACATGCACATAATACACACACATGCACATACAGTATACAGACACATGCTGCTGACACTTAGTCACCTTCCCTCACCTTTGCACGTGTTATGCAGAACACTTACACACTGGCATGAACACTCACACATGCAGGAACCTATACTTGCTCAGTTGTTCATCTCTATGCATTTCTAACTCTCTCTCTTTCTTTCTCTCTCTCTCTCTCTCTCTCTCTCTCTCTCTCTCTCTCTCTCTCTCTCTCTCTCTCTCTTTTTTTTTCTTTCTTTCTGTATTTCTTTCTGTATTTCTTTCTTTCTTTCTGTATTTCTTTCTTTCTTTCTGTCTGTATGTCTGTCTGAAACAGACACGCTGGTCCACCTTCAGATTTCATATTCACAGTCCCTGGCTGCTGTTTGAAAATGAATTGCCAACGTATGTACACCATATATGAGAAGTCTTTTCTGTTGTAAGAAAAACACAGGCTATTGTATTTCAATCTTTACTTCAGGATCTTGGATGACATTGAAGTGTACGAGGAGCAGATCTCTTTCAAGATTGAGGAGCTGGTTACCATCTCCTCCTTTCTCAACACGTTTGTCTACAAGATGATTTGGGATGGCATTCTCGGTGAGTCTCAGTATCCCCACCGTAACGTCATTTCAATTGTTTGCATGACCAGCGCATGTAAAGAAATTGACAATAAAAAATTGACAATTAGGATTTTTTTTACCACCATCTTCCATCGGAAAAATAAGGTAGATTTGTTTGTAAACATCACTCTGTTAAAGTGAACATCACCTTGGCGATGTATACCATTTCTCCATTTTGGCAAATTATCAATGATCTTTGACTTGTTCTTATTCTTCACGATTTAATATCGTCAGATCAGATCGCACAACCCTTCCATGATCACAGCTGCCCTCTCTCTCCCTCTGGAAAGAAGACATGGTGGCAAGTTATTTTTATTAAAGGAGAAGCGGTTGGTGATGGTGGTGACTCAATCCATAGCTGTCCACGTTTGAGTCAGTGCTCTCAACATAGAGATCATAAGGAACTGGTAGTTAACATTGACACAATAAGGCAGAGAACCTAGCTGTCATTTCCCCCTGCCCCTTTGGCTTTGTGAGTGTTTTTTACCCAACAACAGCATTGTGACCTCAAACAACTGTGTGTGTGTGTGTGTGTGTGTGTGTGTGTGTGTGTGTGTGTGTCTATTGATAATGTCTGCCTCGATATATTGAGTTTAAACTACACACTCTGTGTTCATTTATTGTTGGTGTGTGTGTATGTGTCTATTTATAATTTGTCTTCATCAGTATGTTTAGTTTTAATTGCACATTGCAGGCTGGACAAACACAATTTAATCTTCTGCGCCAACACCTGTTTTACATACATTTTGACAATAAAATGCTACTTTTTTAAAACTTTGTGCCTGTGTATGTGTTTCCTTATCTTTCTGCTGTGTAGAGAATGCCAAAGGTGAGAAGCTGGATCTGTTCCACAGCGTGCATGGCTGGCTCATGGTGCTGTACGAGAGGGACTGCAGACGGAGGTTCTCCCCCGACGACCACTGGTTACGGAAGTGAGGAGGAACACACACACACACACACACACACACACACACACACACACACACACACACACACACACACACACACACACACACACACACACACACCACTACACCATATCTACTCCTCTGACATCCCAACCGTAGAAATGTAGGCATGTAAGGATGTGCACAATCATGTTTACATGAATAAACCCTCCCTAAAGAGAACGGTGAATGTAGTGTTGATTGTTGGAGAGCGTTCATATCCTGTCTCTTCTTGAACACACTAGACCTCCAAATAGACCTCTTGTGCAGCAGACATTATTGTATGTTGCTGTCATTATGAACTATGCTCCTTCGCTGTATAATTTTAATGTTATAGTTTCCCATGAAATATGACATGTGTTGTAAAGCAATCTTAGATATAACATTTGCAATACAATTATTATATTTTCAAGGGACCTAGTGAAGGTGGGGTCTGTTGTAAAGATGGCCGCCTTCAATATAGGCCCAAAGTGCAGGGGGAAGTCCTGGTCCGTGTTCATAGTATGGCCCTTGGAGGACTTAATAAAATTTGAAGTGGCCCTTCAAATGAAAAGGGTTCCTCACCCCTGCCTTACGCCTTGTGTTCTCTTTCCCCGGTACCCTCTGCTCTGCTCTGCCAGGGACCTGAAGCCCAGTCTGCTATTCCAGGAGTTGGAGAAGGGGAAGAGGAGAGCCCAGCTTCTGCTGCAGTACATACCACATGTCATCCCCCACAAAAACGTATGATAATACACCTCCATTTTTACCAATGATCTGGGAATCTATCGTTGATTTCTATTCTTAAATCATTCTTGTATTGTATTTATTTGTCTTCCCATGTGTATCTTCAGAGAGTGCTGCTGTTTCGAAACATTGTGACGAAAGAGAAGGAGACGCTTGGACTGGTGGAGACGAGTCAGGCCTCCCCTCACGTCACGCACATCACCATTCGACGCTCACGCATGCTGGAGGTAAGGTCAAGTCATTAGCACCGAAGGCGCGAGGCCCTATTGTTCTTGCAATGTTTTTTATTTTTATTATTATTATTATTTTTCTTCTCCCCACACGTCGGGTCCATTTTGAGGGGGTTGCCATGCGTAACTTTGAATGATACTCGTTTTTATTATTGCTGTAGCACATTTAAACACAACACAGTTGACTTTGTCTTTGCTATGCTTTCACCTAAAACCAGACTGAAATTGATCACAGATATTAAAAGCATTCGGGTAAGAGGAGATTGGGTTAAAAACAACTTTTTCTCAAGTCTTCAACATAAACCGCTGCTTGGACATAGGAGAGGGGTGTAGGTTTAGGTTTTATGTTATATAGCACAAGGTAGGCCGTTAACTCGTCACCATGTGTTTCGCACTACTTAGATGTGTAACATGTGCAGGTGTTGCATTTTGGTGATATTTGCCCTGTCAAACTCCTTTGCATGGCTTAGGTATGATAACGGTCACCTAGGCAACCAGGAGGAAGTGATGCTTTGCTTTGTGACCTCTGATCTTTTAACCTCTTTGCGACCTCCAGGATGGGTATGACCAGCTGCGTCGACTTCCTGTCAACTCCATCAAAGGCGTTATCCGCGTCAAGTTTGTCAACGATCTTGGTGTGGACGAGGCCGGTATAGATCAAGATGGCGTCTTCAAGGAGTTCCTGGAGGAAATCATCAAGAAGGTCTTCAACCCGGCTCTAAATCTGTTCAAGGTAAACCATCAGAGTCGTAGTTTAATATGATCTGACGTGATTGTTTGACAGTGTTGGTTACTTTAGTAAGGTCTTGAACCCGTCACTGAATCTTTATAAGGTAAATCTAGGGTTTCCACAGACTATGCACAATTGGTTGGGGTAGACTTTAAACAATATTAACCCCCACACCTTCAGAATTTTCATAGTCTGTGTATTCTACCATATGTATAGGTCTACATTTCTATGCTGATCCACAAGTCTTTGTGTTCAAACTTAAAATTCGGTTTAGTCATTAATTCCTTTAAAAAGTATTAATACTCAAACAATTTTGTCAAACAAATAACTTCCCTTTAGACCTTCAACAACATTGATTCAAAAACATTCAACATTCAAAAACATTCCATCCAACACCCTTGTCATCCTTACTCAAGATAAACACTTGCCTAATCTCATATCCCTCATTTTGTTTTGCTCTGCGATTTTCAGTCAGCCAAAGCCAAAGTGTTGAGCACATGCTGAGAACTAAATGATCTGTTCAGATAGCTGACAGCAAGGGCAAATAGACAATGTTTTCTGCACTGATTCACCTAAAATCTCTGTTTTCTCTTTTCCCATTATTGTCACTCTCTGTCTGCCTGTCTCCTTTTCTATGTCTTTCTATTGCTCGTTGCCCACCTCCAACATCCTTGAGTACCACAATGTTTCAATGTATGTGTTTGTATGTGTACTTGTGTCTGTTCCTCTATGTATACTAAATTACACTCCTCTTTTCCCCAGACCACCAGCGGGAATGAGCGCCTGTACCCATCGCCCACCTCCAACATCCACGAGAACCACCTGCAGCTGTATGAGTTTGTGGGAAAGATGCTGGGCAAGGCCATGTACGAGGGCATCGTGGTTGATGTGCCCTTCGCATCCTTCTTCCTCAGCCAAGTGCTGGGTCACCACCACAGCACTTTCTACAGCTCCATAGACGAGCTGCCCTCGCTAGACTCCGAGTTCTACAAGAACCTCACCTCCATCAAGGTAGGGATGCACGCACATGCACGCGCACGCACACACACACACACACACACACACACACACACACACACACACACACACACACACACACACACACACACACACACACACACACACACACACACACACACACACACCACAGTACCTTCTACAGCTCCATAGAGAAGCTCCCCTTTTTATACTCCCGAGTTCTACAAGAACCTCACCTCCATCAAGGTAACAGTACACACACACACACACACACAAAGGGCAGAGCCATTCACAATCATAGCACCTTATACAGCTCCAGTTTTTGATGATCATACGCTAAGCCGTCAGAGATGTATGACTAGTGTTTTGGCAGGGGTATATTAACCTTTTCTGATTTTCTGATTGGAATTTTCAGCGCTACGATGGTGATGTTAGTGACCTGGGGCTGACTCTGTCGTACGATGAAGAGGTCATGGGGCAGGTATAGTACGACTATGAACCTGAAACCCTCAGTGGTTATAAGCAATGACATCACTTCCTCTTCCTTGAACATGACTTCCTGGTTGGCTGATTTATTTACTTGTTGTTCTCCACAGCTGGTATGCCATGAGCTCATGCCTGGAGGGAAGACCATGCCTGTCACTAACGAAAATAAGTGAGTTCCTATCCCAACACAACAACAAAACAAAAAACAAACAGAATCTGTTGCAAGATTTGAAGATCAAACTTCAGGCACCTATGTTGTTTTATTTGCACATACGGTACCTCAGAATATGAGGTACAGCACTGAATTAATGGTGCAATACAGAAAGGTGATTTGGTGTTTTAGGATTAAGGTGAAATGATTCAGATGTTTTAATTAATTGACACAGTAACGCACATAATGGTCAGTGTCATCTAGGCCTTTTGTTAACCTCCTGGGATTTCCAACCTGCCTTTCAGCATTAAAAAAAGCATCAGCTACAGGTCAAGGCTGTATTTGGGGGCTTTCCCAAATAACACTCAACAGTTTGTGCACCTCAAGACAAGCCCATTGCATATACATTGGATTAATCAAGCAGACACTTTTAGCAGCCAGGGTATGGGAGAGCATAGAGTTGAGTGTTGGTGAGTTTTCTCACAATGAAGGGACGTACTCAAAAACAGTCTTCACTAGTCTTCCCTTTTTAAAGACGCTTTTTGCCCTTATTCTGATAGAAAAGTGTTTGGAACGAGTGGCCGGACTCGAACCCGGGTCCCCATGCGCATGCCCTTTTGTTGTAAGGTGCATTTGCACTCTGCACCACAGCACCCCCTCCACAAGCTTCTTAGACCTTAAACACTCCTCTATTGTGAACCATCATCACTGTTTAAAAGTGTACTTTACATTACGTGTATGTTGATCCCTCCATTCAACATAAGAAGGGAGTAATCCTCTCCTTCCCCATTCCAAACATCACCCCCCATAACCCCCATCATTACCACCTGAATATTAGCTCACTTCCATTACGGATTGACCAAAGCCCTTTATCCACACACCATTTTTTCCTCAAACAAAGTAGCATCATCTGTCACCGTAGACTCTTACTGCAGCAGTGGTCGCCGGCGACCCTATTCACTTGCTGAAAATGCTTAGCTACATCATAACAACATTGCTATGACATTACAGAGAGCCATAGTGCTGCGCTAAGGAGTTATTAAAGTAAGTTAACTCAGTTAATACTGTATCCTTGTTTCAACAAGAGCCTTAAACGGGTCAGTTTGCTGCACTATTTTTCCTTCTTGCTCCATCCTGCAACAGACCACCATTTTTGCTTGCCCAAGCAGAAAATTCAGACAGGTCCACAAGCTTCTTAGAGGTTGAGGGATGACCCATCTTACCTACTAACCCTCCCAGCGTGTGGCAGCCGGTTATTATGCGTGCCAGGATCACCCTTTTACCTTTACCCTTTTCAGAATGAGATTGGAAAGCCCCGTTGCACTTTGCTGATGCACTTTGCTGATGCCTCTATATCCAAAACGACTTAGTCAATTTAAGTACAGGATGTTAACAGTCCCTGGAGCAATGTGGGATTACAGTAGGTGCCTTGTTCAAGTGCACTTCAGTTTGGCTGCGTACGGAGGTGAAGGTGTTGGATTCGGTGGTCCTCTCACCCAAAGGCCAGCTCTGTATAGATGAGACTTCAAAAAGTGGAGAAGACGTGCTCACAATATCGCCTAAATAGGCTACTTAACAAACAACTTAACTGGGTGCTGAATCCCACAAAAACTTGAATGAATAAATGAAGCGAAGGACAGCACTCTTCAGATTTCTTCTTTGTTTATTCGTGGGCGAATAAACAAAGAAGAAATCTGAAGAGTGCTGTCCTTCGCTTCATTTAATCAACTCTGTATAGAACCTATAGACCACAGTAGCCCCCTTCATCCAATCTTTTTCACTTTTTCACTAACAAAGCACAATAGTGAACTAAATACTGTGATGCAAGTTTATGGTGAACTAAGTTTTAATGGATGAGGCGTGGTGGAGGGCGCCTACAAAAAAAACATACTTGGGGAGAATAGGGAAAAGATTTGAATACAGCTTGCAAAATACCTCATTTATTGATGTTTACTAAAAGATCATCTGATCTTGGCTCACCTTTTAACCTTTGACCCTTCCCCCCCTCTCGCAGGATCAGCTACATCCACCTGATGGCGCACTTCCGCATGCACACGCAGATCCGCGAGCAGACGGCGGCGTTCATCCGAGGGTTCCGCTGCATCATCAACCCCGAGTGGCTGCACATGTTCTCCACGCCGGAGGTGCAGCGCCTCATCTCCGGTGACAACGCCGAGATAGACCTCGACGACCTCAAGTATGTCAACAGTGTTTTGTTGTTTTGTCAATTGACTTAAATTTACGACTTTAGCATTTCATTATTGGAAATGACTGTTCAGATATCCTTTCATCTATGTGTGATTTTTTTGACATTCAAATATTTTGACAACATAGCAAAGAGAGATATCCTCCGCGCTCCTGCACTTCACAATCTGGTGCGTCTCGGGAAAGGACTTGGTAAATGCAGGGGAAGAAAGGAGTCACCGGAGCATCTTCAGATGTGGAAAGTAACTTGTTTTATTGGGCAAGCGCCAAGACTAACGTTTCGACGTTCACACGTCTTCTTCAGAGTCACTCTGAAGAAGACGTGTGAACGTCGAAACGTTAGTCTTGGCGCTTGCCCAATAAAACAAGTTACTTTCCACATCTGAAGATGCTCCGGTGACTCCTTTCTTCCCCTGCATTTTGACAACATACTTTTTAAAGCTATTTAGCCCCATAATGCACGCCGTTGCACCAGTAGAACGCTGTAATAGACATTGAAAAGTTAACTACACACTTACTACACATAGTACTACTCTACTGTGACATAACACAGAGCCTTTATTAGAGCACTACCTTGGCCTAAAAAATAACAATAGATATATTTCGCTTCTCCTGACCGCCAGCCGGAAACTCATAGAACCGCGGTGACATACGTAACCATTGCATTATTGCAGACACCTTTTCATTTAATGTCCAATATAAACACAATAAATCGTATACCATTAAGGCATTGTCATCATTACCATCCGCTGAGTCTTGTTTTTCCCCCAAATTTTGGTTGATGCTGTATGCAGTATGCTGCACACGACTGTTTTAGGACAGTTTTATTAAAATACCATTCACGACAAGCCACATCGTTACAGTGCTACAGAATGTTATTCCAAAGGAATGTCAATATGTTCAGGCATGGCCATGCATCATTATGTGTAGTGTAGCAAATTTGCAGGATGCTCTCCAATGCACAGCACACAGCACAGTACTCAGCTCGCTTGGATGCTTGCCAACACAAAAGCATCTCCCGGTTGAGTGGTTTTGCTGTGTGTGTGTGTGGCTGTGGATGCGTGCGTGCGTGCGTGCGTGCGTGTGTGTGTGTGCATGCGCGCGTGTCCGCACGTGTGTGTGAGTGTGTGTCTCGGGTGGCGGCACTCTAGTGAAATCTGTCCTCCCCCTCCCTGTCTCGCCTCGTTGAAGTCCTGCCGCATAAAAGTGAAACATCACAGCAATATCCCGCTCATAATGTGCTGTGAAACATCGCAGATGCTTTGTAACCTAACAGATGGATCCCTTCCCCTCTCCCTCGCCATCCATCTTTCTCTCTATCCCTCCTTCTCTTTGTCTCTCTCTCTCTCTCTCTCTCTCTCTCTCTCTCTCTCTCTCTCCCCTACATTTCTCTCCTCACTTTTCACTCTCATCCTCACTCTGTGTCTTACTCTCTCTCTCACGCACTCTTTAAATCACACACACACTGTTTCCCTTATTCTTTCTTTCTCTGTCGCTCTACCTCTCTCCCCTCTCTCTCTTTCTCTCTTTCTCTCTCTCTCTCTCTCTCTCTCTCTCTCTCTCTCTCTCTCTCTCTCTCTCTCTCTCTCTCTCTCTCTCTCTCTCCCCCCATTTTTCTCTCCCTCAGGAAGCACACTGTGTATTATGGAGGTTTCCACAGCAGTCACCGAGTTATCATTTGGCTCTGGGACATCCTGTCCAGTGACTTCACCCCAGACGAGAGGGCCATGTTTCTCAAGGTACAGCAGACAGCCTAATGTGTCCTATACTATGGGGGCTTTACATGTTTCTCAAGGTACAGCAGACAGCCTAACGTGTCCTATACTATGGGGGCTTTACATGTTTCTCAAGGTACAGCAGACAGCCTAATGTGTCCTATACTATGGGGGCTTTACATGTTTCTCAAGGTACAGCAGACAGCCTAATGTGTCCTATACTATGGGGGCTTTACATGTTTCTCAAGGTACAGCAGACAGCCCAATGTGTCCTATACTATGGGGGCTTTACATGTTTCTCAAGGCACAGCAGACAGCCCAATGTGTCCTATACTATGGGGGCTTTACATGTTTCTCAAGGTACAGCAGACAGCCCAATGTGTCCTATACTATGGGGGCTTTACATGTTTCTCAAGGTACAGCAGACAGCCCAATGTGTCCTATACTATGGGGGCTTTACATGTTTCTCAAGGTACAGCAGACAGCCTAACGTGTCCTATACTATGGGGGCTTTACATGTTTCTCAAGGTACAGCAGACAGCCTAACGTGTCCTATACTATGCTACTATGCCTATACTGGGATGAGGTCTCCTCGGCAAACAGTAATTGTGTTGTGTCCACTGTAGCCTTGGATGGCTAATTGTTTGCACACTGTGACTTGTTAATTCATTAATTCAGTAATTCCTTCAATCATCCATTCAATCATTGCATTGACTTCCCCCTCCTCTCTCTCTCTCTCTCTCTCTCTCTCTCCCTCTCTCCCCCTCCCTCCCTCTCTCTCTAGTTTGTCACCAGTTGTTCCAGGCCTCCTCTGCTGGGCTTTGCCTACCTCAAACCTCCCTTCTCCATCCGCTGTGTGGAGGTGTCTGATGACCAGGTGAGAGGCACACACACGTGCATACACACAAGAGTCACCAAAGCAAGAGCCTGGGGCACAGCGGGGGAATTGTCATTTTAGCAGTTTGGAGTGGCTGCACATTACGTTGTGGGTGGGGTTTAGATAAAGTGTGTGTGTGTGTGTGTGTGTGTGTGTGTGTGTGTGTGTGTGTGTGTGTGTGTGTGTGTGTGTGTGTGTGTGTGTGTGTGTGTGTGTGTGTGTGTGTGTGTGTGTGTGTGTGTGTGTGTGTGTGTGTGTGTGTGTGTGTGTGTGTGTGTGTACACACCTACAGTAACGTGTGTGTGTGTGTATGTAGTGTGTACATGTGTGTCTTTTTGTGTGTGCAACTCCGAGTGGGAGTAAGTGGATGCATAGGAGAACAAATTAACTCCCCCAAAAACATTTGCATAATTAGTGTTTCCCCTCTGAGTATATCCAAATTAATTGCTGTGCATGTGTTTGCAAAAGAAAAATGGACCTGCTCCACACACAAAAGGTCGAAATGCTTTAAAATGATGCATTCTCACGGCACTGCATGCTCTGGGACCGCACATAAACTGGACAAACAAGAGGACAAATGCTCTGGGCTTTACCCACTGCTTCCTATTTCGTGTGTCTGTGCCTGTGCCTGTGCCTGTGCCTGTGTCTGTTGGTCGGTTGTTGAATGTAATTAATGGCATGCCTGTCTAACAGGAACACAGCCTGGTGCAAGAGGTTTGCTTGTATTGCATGGTATCTAGAGGACAGGGTTGTCCAGGTATAGGTACTAGTCCAGGACCAGCCCTGTAGACCCGTTCGCAATTTTGAGTTGAGGGCGTTTCTCACTGGATTTGAGTTAGTGGGTTCCTAGACATTAAAAATCACGGAGGTGCTCGTCCACCATAGTGCCAGATTTTTCAAAATATGGCCGCCAAATATGGCCGCCATCGCCTATGACAAAAACCTGTGTTTTTTTTACTGTTTATACACATGCCATACATCTATTCTGACCAATTTTTGGACAGGAAACCATTTCTGACAATTACATGAGGAGAATGTGACCTTAAAAGGTCATTGCCAAGGTCAAATTTGCTATTCTGAAGAATGTCAATAGACTTTCATTGTAAAAATGAGAAACAAATTCTCAATTATGGTATGAGCAGTTATTTGCTGATATTGCTATGATTAGTTTTGTGTCAGTATAGTGTCAGTATAGTCCTTAAAAGGTCAAGGTCAAGGTTAAGGTCAAGGTCATGTTCCAGGCCTTTTCCCTATTCTGAACAACTCGGCCATCTAACACTTCCACACAGTCAGAGGTCAGGACAGCACATGCACTGCAACAGTCAACACAGATAGGATCCCCCACTAGAAGAGGAGAAGTGTGTCAGACATCACAAGAGTACACAACTTCACTGCCTCTTTCAAATGCTTGTGCATAACAATCAAAGCGGAATAAGGCGAACACCATTGCATATGATGCTTCCCACAGCAAAAGCCTTCATATCAAGAACCTTCTCGCAACTTTTCACAGGATTGGTTCATGTTCAAGCTACCAGACAATCNGATCTGACCAGTCTTCTTGCTAGCTATGTTGTGGAATGCTCGAAAAACCGACAGAAAACCATACTAAGCACTTTTACAAGGGAGGATTATACATTGGCAGGTATCCAACTCTGATTATGCTGACAAATCATCACTTTCTAGTACCAAGGGTTCACACTTTGCAGCCTTATTACTGTTTCAAGATGCTTCAGTGACACCTTCAAAAGTCTCCAGTGTCGGGCACAGAATTAAGCCAAGCTGATGATATACTGCAGAGGAATTTACCATGCCAAGAGGTAGATGATCATGCAAAGCCAGTGGTTCGACCGGCCCTACCACCAGACATGCTGCTGCATCCTGAAAACAAGCAAGCAACATTACTGCATGTTGCAACTGCAAAAGGTTTATCAGGAAAGCATGAATTCTTGATCAGCCTGATTCGCTCTGGTGTGTCAGGAGGAGACCTTTTGATGCGGGCTGCTGTACACACACTTGTCTCATCTGCTGTGGTGCCAATGATGCGTGCTGGCTTCCTTCCTATAATACCAAGACCCATTACTGAGTGTGCCACTGTCAGACACTGCCTATCCAACTTCCGGTGTTCGCAGACAGATGAACCGGGCATCAATGGCAATTTGGTGTGATGAAACCTGCATGAGACGGAGCACTTCAAGGATCTCTTCCACTGTATTGGCCCTTTCCATTGGACGCGTGTTATTCTCAGATATCAGGGAAAATTGCCTCGAGGTTCTGGCCTGGATGATGCATTGATGCATACTAGGCATGGTACGGTTTGCGTTGCAAACCGAGACCGTACGGTTTGCATGTCACGGAACGGGGTAGTGGGCAACCGCACGGTGCCCACGGTTTCAAAAATAAAATAAAATAGAGTGACCACCGGCGGACGACGCTATTAAAATCCTACTACTTTTACAAGCATAAAACACAAAGACTACGTAGGATATTGAGTGTGGAAAGACTGATTTCTATCAGCCAACTGAAATGCATAATGTAACAGCATGCGCCAGCTGACTAGGCTACAGTAGCAAGTGCAGGTCGGTCAGCAGCGTCACCGTCTCCCCCCTCTCTCTCCACGTTAGTGCAAGTGACTGTTCCCAGCCTTTATGCTGACCATTTTAAATTAAATGAACATGAATTTACAAACAATGACAGATTAGCAGAACAAAGTAGACTATGACTTACGTTACAGTAGCCTAGTGTAGGCTATATCCACGTGGCATTGAATGGGGATTCCGGACGGCAAAATGCGAGATAATTGAACATATCCATCAGATTCACTGCGCTGTCCTTAACTGCAATCAACTGTAGGCCTAATTATATGTAGCCAGTTAGACTCTGATGGACGGAAGGGGACTTTGTGCTGTTGCCTAGTTAACATTGATGTTTAACACTATAACAAAAATAAAATTTGACTGTTTTAAAAGGCTCAGCTTCACAGGAGTTTTGTGAAACATTCTTGTGCATACACTTCTAAAAAAAACGATCTTTTAAAATTATTTGTTACCTTAACTTTCACATTTTAACATAACATAACCCTATCAGTTGTTCACTTCAAATTGAATTTGACTTCTGATTTTACTTCTATGCTTCTCACGGCCGGCAGTTTCATTATAGGAAGCAACTGATTCATAAGCGCAAAACTCGCAGAAAGCGGTATCAAAATAAAAGTCCAATTCGTTCTCAGTGTGTCATTAACCAAAATAGTCATACTGCACTGACCTAATGGTCCCATTGCCTACAGGAGTGTAGCTGTTTTATTTTTACACGTCAGATGTGTTATAGCATGTAATATTTGAATATTTGTCAACTTAAAAGTTAGGACTTAGTTCTCCCTTTTTGTGAAATAAATGGAAGCATGTTAAAATCATTGATATCTTTCCTCTTTCAGTTGGGTTAAATTAAGTCAAATTCAACATACCCATGATAAGCTTACATTTTCATTCTAATTTTTATATAATACATTTTATTTAACCTCTTAAGTTTCACACCCCCCGGTACCGGGTTTAGACCACACCTCCCACCAATATCTTATTCATAATTCATCATTCATAAACCATAAGGTGTAATAAACATGTCAAACAATGCATATCATTGGAAAGCTTAGACCCTTTAGAGTTCGTTTATCACTGTATTAGGCAGATTTAAACAACATATATGTGCTTAATCATCAATTTATGTCACAATGTCATGTTTCAAAATTCATAATCCCAGCCCCTCCGTTTTCAGTGCATCCATACCTTCCCGCCATCAGTGAACATCGAAAACATGGATAATCCTGGCTTGGGTGGTGTCAAAATGTCCATAAGATTCCAAAGAATAAGAATATGGGTCCCTTTTTGGTAATACTCCAACCACACACGACGCAATTCCACTCAAACAAAACATTTTTGCTTTGAAAGTTCCGGACTATGAAGTTTTTTTTTCAGGAACAACGGCTGCCTTCGCGCCCTTCCGCGTTTGAGCCGGCATTGGCGCCGCCCAACGTGATCCCTAGAGTCTGTGGAATCCAACAAGCCAACCCTGGTCTCGATAGGAGGTTCCTTGGCTGAAATACAAGCCTTCGAAGCATGATAGGCATTTCGGTTTTTTTTTCTACCACACTTGCTTTGATTGACTGTAGCTCCGTCAAATCAGAAGCTACGGATTTCCTTCGAGCACAGCCTTGAAGCCAATGAACACAGCTTTCCAACGAGCTATCGGAAGCCCGCCCCTTACTTTCACAACAGAAGCCACGCGTTCGCGTAATAGCCATGCGTAAGACTCGGCGTTTGAACCATTATTCAGTTAGTTTGCGTCACGGCAGAAATATCTAAAACTTCGACTGCATCGACTACAGCGCTGAGTTAGCTTGTTTTTTTTTTAGCAACATGCCAAAAAGACAACAAAAAACGAAGCATGCTGAACCAGCAGCTGGATCTCCTTCCACATTTCCAGACGAGGACCAGGAAGTAGTTCTAAACACCCAAGGGAGCGAGGATTCAGATGTCTCCGAGGCAGACGAGGAGAGGCGAGAGATACACAACTCGTGAGGTGAGGTGAGCATTATATCTATTTATTCCAGGGGTCTAGTAATGATACAATGCTATCACGTATCATATAAAACGCACGGTTTCCATGTTCCAATGTGAGCATTAGCAAGCTCATTGGGGGTGTAAAGAATATAAGGAAATGCGTAATTGTGTTGTCCTGAAAGTGAGATTGAGTTGTAGTACGAGAGAAAAGGTGTGTGTGTGTGTGTGTGTGTGTGTGTGTGTGTGTGTGTGTGTGTGTGTGTGTGTGTGTGTGTGTGTGTGTGTGTGTGTGTGTGTGTGTGTGCCATTCATCTTACATGTAATTGCAACACTAGTAGTTTGATGCATGCTAGTGACATTATGATAATATTGTGATATTACTATGTTACATCACACCTTGAGTGCTGTATTGTGTGTGTGTGTGTGTGTGTGTGTGTGTGTGTGTGTGTGTGTGTGTGTGTGTGTGTGTGTGTGTGTGTGCCAGTCCTCTTACATATGTAATTGCAACACTAGTAGTATGATGCTAGTGACATTATTATAATATTATGATATTACAATGTTACATCATACCATGAGTGCTGTATTGTGTGTGTGTGTGTGTGTGTGTGCCAGTCCTCTTACATATGTAATTGCAACACTAGTAGTATGATACTAGTGACATTATTATAATATTATGATATTACTATGTTACATCATACCATGAGTGCTGTATTATAATGCACTTCTGCTGGTATAATCTATTGTGGGTGTGTGTGTGGGGGGGGGGGGGGGGCAACTGTGAGGTAATGGGGATGGTAAAGTAACTTGCAGGGTGATGATGGGGGATGGGTAGTGCACACACAAGGTGAGAAAGACAAGTGAGAGAGTGAAAGAGCCAGGGGGAGAGGATTTAGGTAGATGCAGTCAAGAAGAGTGCATGTTGTTTACCCTGTGTGCATTAGTTGTATTTCATTGTTTATCTCTTTCTCTGTTTTATAGTGATGAAGACTGGGAGCCTGAGGTCTCCAGGGGGAGAATAAGACGCCAGGAGGATAGAGGAGGTGATGAAGAGGAAGAGGACAGTACTTCAGCCTCTACAAGGACACCATCAAGGGGCAGAGCAACAGCCAGAGGGAGAGGCAGAGGAAGAACCAGGGGCCAAAGAGGAGGAAGAGGCAGGGGCCAAAGAGGAGGAAGAGGCAGAGGGCACGGCTCAGCGGTTGCTGAAGAGGAGGATGGGGCCTGGCTAGATGAGGATACTGAGGACATCCTGCCACCTCAGCCCACCTTTCGAAAGCCTGGCCCACAACTCCTACAGGGTGCCATGTACACGGCGCTACAACTTTTTAGACTTTTCATGACAGATGATATGCTGCGCACTCTCCTGCAAAATACCAACACATTTGGAGCTATGCACCACACCGTGAAATGGACCGATATTACACTGCTTGACCTTTTCTCACTACATTTTGGCACTACTGTTCCTGCACTGCACTGTTTTATATAATATGGTTACATTCATATTCATGTTTGCACTGATAATGACATTTATGCCAAAATAAAATGTCAAATTTGCCTTATAGTACTTTGGTTTCCTTTTGTCTTTGGAAGTGTTTTCCTGTACAAAGTATAAAAAAAGGCTATTTCCGTACAGTTATACTTCTGTAATACCCTTCTAAAGCCATTTCCAACCCAGCCAAGTCACTAAAAGACACCTCAAGGGGTAAGCTTTCATTTCTGACCAAGATCATGCTTCTATCTCAAAAGATTCTTGTGCAGCAACACTTTATTTGCAGGGTGCGTAAGGCACCTTTGGAGTCTCCAAATGGTATTTTTTGGAGACTTGGGAAAAACGCATGTGCATACCCACACATAATTGTCTTGGGAAAGGTCATACATAGCTGTAACAAGATCCCCTTTGACACACAGCTTCAGTGGACTTGGGAGTATGTCTCAAATGTGTTTCTAAGGTCAAATGTATCAGCTAAACTGATGAAATGTGGTACTATCCTGGGATTTTCAAAACCGGATTTCAGAAAAGAAGATGTTCCAACCCCTGTAAGTCCTTGGCAGTGCATCACAAAATCTTCCTGACTCTTCATGTGGATTCTACAGAGTCTCTTCTTTAAAATGGTACCAGCCACTTCTTTATAGGTCAAAGTATGCAGACACAAGAGCCATTTAAGTAGACGTTGTGCAAAACCTCAAAAAAACTCAAAAATAGCCCCGAAGCTTAAGAGGTTAAAAAAAAAAAAAAAAAAAAAACAGAACCGTACAAAACCGAAAACCGTGACCTTGAAACCGTGATATGGACCGAACCGTGACATTTGTGAACCGTACCACCCCTAATGCATACAGGCATTGCACACTTCACTGGCTTCAGTTGCCCAGAATTTGAGTTTGAGGCCTTGATTGAGCAAGTGGAGAGCTTGAATCAAGACAAGTCAGAGCTCTGCCAATTCTTTGAGGTTTGGCTGGATTTGGCGGCCATCATTAAAAATGCTGTTGTCTCTGAAAGAGAAGGAAAATGAATCAATATGTGGCTACCATAACGTCCTATGCCAATCTTTGCAGTACGTAACTGCATTAATTACCTATGTTATGGATCATGGTATCTTGAACAAATCAAGATTCTAGTGTTAACACATTCTGAGCTGTACCATTGCTTTTCTGTAGGTCAGTGGGTTGTGCAGGATCACTATTGCTAGTTCTGTGCTGTGGGAGGTGACATAAAGGTTGAGCAGCATTCAGAGAGTATTTAAGGGTCATGGAGGACACTTTGTAGTAGGAGCCACATGCAATGTTAATGTTGCAGCAAAGTTTGAGCTCTTTCCATCAGATTACAATGATCACTGATGTCCTCAACTTTCTCACCAACAACACCACTTTGAAGCGGACAGAATGCCACCTCCAACATGCACTGAGCACCACTCCACGCCTTACATTCAACTGAAATGTGTCATTGTTGCTAGACGTTGTGGTTGATCCGCAGAATCCATACTCAGTGACCGTTAATGCACCCGTTCCACTGCACAATCTGCTCAGCAACCAGGTTGTCACACCTCGCCTGCGCAACCGTCTCCAAAGCTTGCTTGCAAGCTTGTTGGCAGGATAGGTTGGTTCTCATGAACATTAGATAAGTGGAATGTTTCAAAAAGGAATCTTCTGCAGTACAAAGATCAACCATAGAAGACACCAGCAATCATTGTAAAGGAGCAGAAGTTGGTCTCATCTAAAGACATAGCTGAGGCACATAGGAGGATGGACATTGCTGATGAACGGGGCATGAGTATTCAGCAGATCTCATTATGTCCTTTCAGCATCACCCCTGTTAGATGGTGACCTTCCGTTGGTTGTTAACAAGTCAAAGCTTGTCAGTGAAATTGAGCCTCACCTTAATTTCACCCAATGAAGCTCTGAGTCTACTTATTACCCTCATGTTCGGGTAGACTTCATGTCAAAGATCCGTCAGATGCCTCTGGCAGAATTTAGGCGCTGTCATCAATGCCATCATCAACTCAGCAATATCCCTCTGGTGACATCTAGGGATGTTAACCGGTAAACGGTTAACCGATAATCGACCAGATCAACTTTAACCGGTTAAAATGCTCTGCCATCGGTTAACCGGTTGTAATAATATTAATAATTATAATAATAATTTCCTCCCAAAAAACGTTAATTTTGAGATTTTAGTACGATAATTCAGCATTTTCCATCTGGCAACAATGGCTGGACATGGCAGGTCCTGTCTGTGCAGCAAAAAAAGGCTTATGTGAAAAATAAAAATGAAAAAAATCAGTGCTGTGCATATCAGGCACGCGAACATTTTAAAATTTAAGATTACCGGTTTACCACCGGTTAATGAGTCTCAGTAACCGGTTAAGAGTTTTTTAAATTTTCGCCATCCCTAGTGACATCCAGAGCTCATCCATCTTGTGACTCCTACATTGAGATGTCATTGAAGAAAGGTGAGCGCATGGGGCGTACCAACTCAACAACAGCCGTTGACATCATTGGCATGAACGGACAAACACCCATTCCTCACCAACTTGATAAGTTCTGGGCCTCTTTGGAGAACAAGTGAAATCTCCAATTGTTAGTTCCAGACATTATTTTTTATCAAACCAGAGGCAATACTACTGTCATTGTCAGCCCTGTTGTTGTTGATGATGAGGTGCTACCAGCAAAGTCAGCTGATGGTGAAGAGATTCCAGAGCTCTTGAACTGCGTTGATGAGGCTTAGGCCAGGTTGCTGGTGCATGTTGAGTGGGCTGTTCGTGTGAAGCAGAAAAGTTGTTATAGACTCAAATGATACAGACACATTTGCATTGCTTCTCCACTACAGCCCATATTTCCAAGAACTTGGTATGCAGGAGATTTACCAGCAGTATGGCACTGGTTAGATGAGGAGAATCTAACCCCTCAATCAATTAGTCTCTCATCTTGGAGCGTCACTGACAAAAACTGTGATCAAAGAACATATCCTGTAAGGAGATGATTGCATGAGTAGGGGGGTTAAATGAGGTTGGGACTAAACATGCAGCCATGGTTTCTGATCCAGTCCAGTACTTGGTTAACTTTGGAGAGGCCAAAATATTGACCGAGTAAGATGCAACATTGGCTGAGAAGTACTTGGTGCGTGTCTGGGCTGGGGCCAGATCAACCACAACAGCTGTAATATTTGATGATCACAGAGAAGAAATGTACAGCAATGGTGCTCTTCCTCCCATCAGTAGTGCTATAAAAGGGCACATTTAGAGAGGGGCATTTCTAGTTCATAGAGTCTGCAACATACTTGCAAGAACCAAGGACCCCAAAATAAGGCATGAGCCTAAGCAACATGGGTGGCAGGAGCACACACCTGGCATACTCCTGCCATTAAAATGCCTGAAACCATTATCATAAGATATGATATCATAATGATAACATGATTTTTTGAGTTAAAATAAATAAATCACTACAATGTTACAATGTTCCACCTTAGTAAATGTATTGTGTTTTTGGCTTAATTTAAGCCTAGGTCTTTATCATCACATTTATTCATTAATTATTTATGCTATGATGGTCCATCAAGTGTTAAGAAATATTAAATGTTAGAAATGTTAGATTTACATTAAGTGGCAGTTCCTTATTCTTAATAATGACTTAATGGGCAAGCACATGGCTGAGTTCTTCAGAATAGGGAAAAGACCTTGACATTGACATTGACCTTGACCTTGACCTTTTAAGGACTATACTGACACAAATAATCATAGTAATATCAGCAAATAACTCCTCATGCCATAATTGATCATTTGTCTCTCATTTTTACAATGGAAGTCTATTAACGCTCTTCAGAATAGCAAATTTGACCTTGGCAATGACCTTTTAAGGTCAAAATCACACATCCTCCTCATGTAATTGTCAGAATTGAATTCCTCTCCAAAAATTGGTCAGAATTTATGTATGACATGTGTATAAACAGTTTAAAAGTAAAAAGACAGATATTTGTCATAGGCAATTGCGGCAATATTTGGCGGCCATATTGTGAAAAATCTGGCACTATGGTGGACGAGCACCTCCGTGATTTTTAATGTCTAGGAACCCACTAACTCAAATCCAGTGAGAAACGCCCTCAACTCAAAATTGCGAACGGGTCTACAGGGCTGGTCCAGGACTATACTGTGTAAGGATAGACCGATATATATATCGGTCCGATATCGGTCCAATATTTGCATATTTTAAGTGTATCTGTATCGGCCGATACGCGTGTGGTTTTGGTCGATACGCAATATTTATTATTTTATGTCATTCAGGTTTTTTTAAAAGCACCAAGACACTTTATTTTTTTATTACTTGATTGTTAGACATTACTTGATTGTTAGAGTGGGTGTTTAAATGTTACAAGTTCTACCTCAATTTGATAATGTTAAAGGAATGTTTATTTTTAACTTGAGACCTGGAATATTTGTCATTTTTAAACCTTTGTTTTAACCCATATCGGCCCCAAATATCGGGTATCGGAAATCGGGTGATGAAAAAAAAAAACGATATGGCATCGGCCATTAAAAAACCTGTATCGGTCGACCCCTACTGTAAAGAGTGCTATGTGGCTGTTATTGTACGCATGCCTACTGGTCAATGGTGTTTTAGTAGTTGCTCACGTCAGGGTGGTGCAACCACAGCTGTTGCCACTATTGCATGGATTAAATGACTTTTGTGGGCCTTAGCTCTGGTTGTACCACCTGCCATTTGAACCCCCCAAAAATGTAATTTACCCCTGTATTGATATTGGTATGTCTCCATTTCCCAGGACATGGGTGACACGTTGGGCAGTGTGCAGTCTGTCTGTGTTACTGTACGCATGTCTGTATTGATATTGGTATGTCTCCATTCCACAGGACACGGGTGACACGTTGGGCAGCGTGCTGCGCGGCTTCTTCACCATCCGCAAGAAGGAGCCCGGCGGCCGGCTGCCCACCTCCTCCACCTGCTTCAACCTCCTCAAGCTGCCCAACTACAGCAAGAAGAGCATCCTGCGAGACAAGCTGCGCTACGCCATCAGCATGAACACCGGCTTTGAGCTCTCATAACCTCCGGCCAAGACACACACACACCTACACACACACGCGCACACACGGACACACACACCTACACACACACACCTACACACACACGCCTACACACACCTACACACACACGCCTACACACACCTACACACACACACCTACACACACACACACACACACACCTACACACACACACACACACACACACACCTACACACATACACACCTACACATACACACACACACACACACACACACACACACACACACACACACACACACACACACACACACACACACACACACACACACACACACACACACACACACACACTCCTGTGTTAGGTGTGTGGTGTGGACCATTCAAATACACTCACATGATCTTGAGTTGCCGCTTGGGGCTTGCTGCTTGCCACTAAGCATGAACACGGGCTTTGAGCTTGTGTGTGTGAGATATTCAGATATATGGAGTACACTCTCTCTCACACAGAGAGACACTTCAGCCCTGCAGAGACCTAAAGAAACATTGTCTGCTCTTTGAAATACATGCGCTCATGTTCTGACGCATGCACATGCACTCACTCAAAGACTTCTATCAGACTCGCACACAAACTTGTGTTCAAACATCCATAGACACGCTCAAACATACAGTACATACATACATACATACATACATGCACACATGCACACATGCACACAGACACTCCTGAGACAGTTGAAACCCTATCCTTTGGACTTGTTAGGCATTAATTGCCCCTCCCCCCTGTGAAACTGCACCTGTAAGACAAATGGACACAGCAACTGAAGCTTCTTATGGAGCCTCTGTGAGTCGCCTTACTGACATATTCTGCCCTCAGATCTATCATTTTCCCCTTACATTCTGGAATTCTGGCCGCGGATTATAGAATTCTGGCCTCACATTCTGGAATTCTCTCCTTTTCCTTCCTGTGGAACTTGTAGACTGATGAAGAGAGTGACTATCACTAGGGTCGTGTGGAGTAGCAGTAAGTGCTCCAATTTGACTCCCTGGAGGTCTAGGTTTGAAGGCCGCAAGGACATCTCTCCTCCCCTTTCCATAGAACAGCAGAGAGCGGAGGAGGAGGGGAGCCAACTCTGGGGTACATTTCTTAAACGCGTAGTTGTTAGCCAGCTAACAACTTCGGTAGTTGCCAATGGGAAATTGCATTGCAAACAACAGGGTAGCTAATATAGTTAGCAATTATAGTTTTGAGAAACGCACCCCTATTCGGGCCCCAGACTACCCTTCCTCCGTTGACTGCTGCTTGGGTTTCTTGCCCTTGTTTTCAGCCTGTCCTTTATTGAACTAGGCCCGGCCATATCATCTGGAACTTGGTAGACAGCAGTTAAGGGAGGATCTCTTCCAGGACCCTGCCACCCTACACCTACTAAATCTAAGGCATTGGCTTTTCCCTTGATACCCCCTCCCCAACCTTTGGCCAGCACCACGCCCAAACCCGGCAGTGAGCAGTTACTGAATTTTGGCCACCGCAAAGAATCTGCGTGACATTGCATTGAATTTGTGGGAACTGGCTGGTTGCGTTGAAGTTGAACCAATCACAATAAATGCAGTGAAATGCGAGGGGGCTCTGGTTCAGAATAAGATGGGAAAGCTAGAACATCAGAAATGACACTATTGGCTGTGAGGCAGTATTTCTCAGGTCCCCTGCCCAATGTCTGTACATTTGTAGCCCATGAATGCTCTTCTGGGCAAGAAAGTAACTTCACTTAGCAATACAGACGCCACGAGACAACAAAAGCCATGCAGGACTTATCACTTGTCCTTCACCTACAAGACACTATCCCCCTCCCTCTACTCACTCACACACACACACACACACACACACACACACACACACACACACACACACACACACACACACACACACACACACACGATTCACATTGGAATGGGTTGCAAAATCTCTGCACTCTGGCTCTACCTTTGGAGGACTACAGTGGATTCCATCGTAGCTACCGTTATGGATGGCCAACGCTCATTTGAAAATGATACAGGGATTGACAATGGATAATTGATTGACATTGCTGGTTGCCTAGTTGCGAGACGTGACGAAGAGAGGGAAAAAGAACCCTCTTTTGTTTTGGAAGCCGTGCTGCCATGGAGAATGCATGGCCACCGCACGCATGATAACCTTTTGACCCTTGAATGACCTTTGACCTGCTCGTCCATTGTTCCCATTGGTCCGTTCCCCTATTCCCGGCTATTACTAAGATAAACACTAACAGTCTCCATGGAGACGATGACGTCGTCCTGCACATAAACAAAAAAAAATACATATATTATTTTTGCACATCTTCAGGCATAGGACCAGACATGGTGGGCTCGGTTTTGCCACTATTGCATTGATTGACCCTTGTCACTCCTTTATGTCTTAACCAGAGATTTTCCTCTACTGTTAACTTTCTCTCTCTGTGTCTCTAAAATAAGTTTTTATCGGAGGGTTGTGAAGTTTTCATCCATTTAGTTGATTTTAATGTATGTTATATTAACACTGGCACTGAATGGTTCTGTCACAGTTTAACGTTGACCCGTGATGGTTGTCAACAGGCTTATCGCAGCCGACGAGAACAGTGTCCCTATTGCAAATGAAGAACGGACAGAAGTTAAGTTAACAAAAAAAACAACAAAGAGTGCCTCACCCACATAATGTTTGTCTCCTACCCTACTCCCCCCTCCTACCTGCCTCCCCCCTCCTACTCCTACCTGAGAAGAGAGAAAACAGCCCCAAAGGCCTTTCACACCCACTTCACCGTCCACAGTTATCCAATGCTTTCTGCTCATATACCATAACGTCCATGGCTCAGCCCCCTACTTTCAAGAAGCATGAGGAGGGTAAAGGCACGTGCTGCATGAAGAGGATGAAAGAAAAAGGGGATAGAGAACTTCGGTGGACTCTGGTTCTGTTGGACATAAAACTTGTGTCCCTTGTATGTAGTTATCCTCCATCCCACACAGCCCCAGAAGTCAGGGCAAGGGGACTAGGGAAGGGACGGTGGGGTGGAAGGGTGTTCCAGTGGGGCCAGGGAGGCAGGGAAATGGCATGAGTGCTCATATGGAAACAAAGCCATAGTAAATCCCAAAAAGGGTAGAGCGAGACCGAGAGGATAGGAGGAGGCTGGAGAACTGACAGAACAAAAGAACTGTCTGAAAAAAAAACTGTCTGGCTCGTCCAAAAAAAAAAAACCCTGAAACCCTTTTTTTTTTCCACATGAGACTTTTAACTGATGGAAGAGAAACATTTTAATTCATGAACTTTAATAGTGGAAAGAACGCCACCAGAACTCTTAAAGGACATTTCTTTCCTATACAGAATATGGAAAGTCAATTTGAATGATGTCATTGCTTGGTTACTTGGAGACTGTCGACACAGCTCTGCCCTCTTGTCTGCCCTGTACTGACTGAGCACAAGATCAAACCGAAATTCGTTTGCTGTTTGTTTTTTTATATATACAGTAGATGTTGGAGAAAACCTTTACTGCTACTCAATATCTTGTATATTCAGGATGTGCAACTATCTGGTGATGACCAGACTTGGTTTATTCATATGGGATATTAAGGGGTTTAGGAGGGGTGACTACAAGGCAACATTGCTGGAATAATGGAATAATTGGCAATACCTTTTCCACTTTTTTTCAGAATTATGCAAAACTACCCACTTGTATCACCTTGGTGATTGTCTGCAATCTCTGTTGAAGTCTTGTTAAACGCTTGTACTGTGTGTTTCGTCAGGTGTGTTCATACGTCACGTATGCAGCAAGTATCGGACATTCACAAGATGAGCATAGTCCGTCACTCTGGTCATGCACCCAACCATAATATACTACAGCGGATATGAAGAAGTGTCAATACTGATTTCAGAAAGTAAAAATCAGAAATTTGATGCCACTATTTTATGACCTGTTATCAACACCAGCTATCAGGCAGATAGATTGGCGCATGAGTGAATTCACTTGTGTTCTATGCACAGAAAGAACAAATGCATGGTTTTTAACTTTCTGAAGTAAACATTGACTTGACTGATGAAAAGAAATGGATAAAAGATGTCAATCGCCAAAATATCCTTTCACAAACATCACAAAACCAGAGCCAAACCCACATTGGATAATCAGAACATTCTAGCTTTCAGAAATTCTGTTTTTTTTCCACACACATTATTTCTCTACAGCTCAACTGTTCTGGAAAGTTACATTGCTGTAGCATATGGTAAACCTAGGGGGGACTAAATGTTAAACCCTTGCTGTTCTGTTTCAAAGAATCAATCTGTTTTAAAGGGCAGGAAAGGTTAAGGGTATAATTGAGCTCTTTTCCATAACGTAAAAGATGAAAGTGAAAAATGTGTTTTTAAAGTGCTTCTGCAGTTAATAGTAGCAAAATAAGGGTTTTGCGATTTGAATTTGGTGTGGAAAATTCAGATATGGTATCCCGATTACCCCGATAACACCAAAAGGGTTAGGAAAAATTGCATTTAGATATTTTTTATGTTTTGGAAAAGTGCTCTTTGGTTTGTAGTTAACACACGATGTACAGTAGGAACATGGCTGTGTGCATAAATGCCTCTGCTTTTGTCCATGATGACTTTTGGGGGAGCTTAAAAATATGAGAAATGGTCACCGTCATTTCCTCCTGTAAGGGATTTCTTGCATTTACTGGACTCACCTTGACACTATACTTACAGTATGGATTTACTGAAGGACTTGGTTAAATGTTTGCAAGGGCTTGAGTGGAATTTCCTCTAAGCACTCCGGGGGGTCGAGCAAATGTACAATGCAAAATAATAATCACAACCACCCTGAAAAAAGTACCATGTCATGTAAATTATCAGATTTTGTACCAAGGGATTTTGTCAAATGTGCCGATTATTTGCAGATGTGCAGGTTATGATTGGCAAGACTGGCCATAATGAGCAATGAAAAAAAAAACATGTTGGCAAAGATGTTGTGTTGTGATGATGTCAAGTACAGTACTACAGCGTACTGTACATCCAGTTGTGAAGTTGTGAAGACAGGTTGCTGATTGTCTGAAAACAGCATTGATTCCTTTGACCCCCTTTGGAAGAAACTTCCCATGTGGTTGCACTATGTCAAATGCAGGTAATTAAAAGACAATTTAAATGTACAAAAATCAAATGTATTAAGTGGAAAATACTCTGTAAATGTATACATACTTGTCAATCAATCCTGTAAAGCTTTGAGTATTCAAGAAATCCTTTACGTAACAACTGACCTTGTGTGATTGCTCTTCATTAATGATTTCTGATGTTATTTTGTGGATGTATCTTTTGTGTTTATGCTAAGCTTATTTTTTCATATCCACGTCAAATGGTATAAACAAATGAGAAACAATGTAAAATCAGCTAATAGAATTTGACAGAAGTTTGGGTTGAGAATGCCAAAGTAGTTTATTTCTCTTTCTTTCTCTTGCTCTCTCTCTCTCTCTCTCTCTCTCTCTCTCTCTCTCTCTCTCTCTCTCTCTCTCTCTCTCTCTCTCTCTCTCGCGCGCGCGCTCTCTCTCTCTCTCTGCAAGAGTTTGTGCCTCTTGATAGTGCAGCAATGGGAGAGAGAGATGGGCAGGGCTGGGAAATGACCCCGGCCAGATCAGAACCTGGGTCCATAGGAGTGTGCTGCTGCAGTAGCTCTGGTATAGTAGCCTACGACAGCACCTCCCAGACTGCATAGTCTCTACCTCAGAAGCAGGAGTGTTCCGTTTCTTTGCATTTTAAAAAATGTTTTCGTTTAAGTTTAGTTTAAGGTCCATGCTCTGAACTTTGTGACACAGTTTCTTTGAATGGGTTTTGAATTAATTGACTATTGCATAAAAGATTGGCAGGGATTAAACATTTGTGAATGGACAATGAGCTTAATCTTGCATAGAGCTGCGCAATTTGGCTTAGTCTACATATTTTTGAATTAGGCTCTTGCTTCAGAACATCCGATTGGTTACTATGTGAGGGCTGTTCTTGCTGTTCAGCACATTTCATGTTTATTGATGCAGTTCACAGGTATGTGGAGTATAACCTGTCAGAAGAAATAGTACTTTTTGCCAGAAACGTGGACAAATTGGATGTTTGACTTGACATGATAAAGAGGAACTTGTAGGAGAAGTGAACAGTTGCGCACGTCAAGTTGCACTATATGGAGCGGCTTAAAGTCTACGCCCGTAACACATCGCCGGTTAAATTCTTCCTTAAGCCCAGAAATGGAGATATTTGCTTGGGAGAATGTGCCGACATGCTCAAGAGGGCCAGAACGGCTTTCCGGGCCGGCCGCACCACCAGTGAAAGCTTCAGGTTGGCCCAGCTGGATGCTCTGATACGCCTGGTCTTTAACCATGAGAGTGAATTTGCTGATGCCCTGGGCAAGGACCTCCACAAGGTAAGAATGGACACTGCAGATCATCTGACAAGTAGGCCTAATTCTGTACACCTGGTACTCTATAGAGATATGTTAAGATATCAGGTTCAGTGCAAACTCGCATTGAACATAATTCCCACTTGTACTTGTGATTAAAAACCACTAAAAGTAAACCTATGCTTTGAAACATTTTTTCAATGATGGGCCATCTGAATTTAAAAGCAGAAATCCAGTGCACACACCTGGATTTACCAGTCCCAATTGCTATAATTGGACAGGTCAAATTAGGTTTCTTAAAATGATGGTCAGACTTAAGTTGTGACTGTTGATAAGGTTGTGCTCCAGTTGTGACTGTTGATAAGGTCTGCCAAAGATTCCAAGGCACACTGCTGGTGAAGTTAAAAAGCCTTTAATTAAACGGGCTGACGCGTTGCGACTACTGTCTTCTTCAGAGCGTGTGGAAGAATTTTAAGAAACTTTATTTCCTTGAGCCAAAGAGCACCTGCTAAAGAGAAAAAAGTGAAGCAGCACTCCATGATCAACATTCCCTAGTGAACAGTTGATTTTTTTAGCATATGAGGTCAAATTAGGTAATTGGATGTAGCCTATTGTGTGACATTACATTGCAGCTTCTGAATCCAGGTCACCCGTCACTGCATGTGCATGTGTTGTACGTCCATCCAATGTTTGTGTTGACCCTGCTTGGTTTCCGCCAGCCTCGCTTTGAGTCAGTGGTTACAGAGCTGGTCCTGGTGAAGAATGAAGCTCTCTATGCTGTAAAGAACCTCCACAAATGGATGGAGCCCGAGAGTGTTGAGAAAACCCTGGTATGAAAATTCCCCCGACACAGTAGTTAATGTCCCATAACAAAACTCAGACTGTAATAAATGTAAAGTGTGTGTGTGTGTGTGTGTGTGTGTGTGTGTGTGTGTGTGTGCGTGCGTGCGTGCGTGCGTGCGTGCGTGCGTGCGTGCGTGCGTGCGTGCGTGCGTGCGTGCGTGCATGCGCACACCACCACATTACAACAAGTGTCTTATCTGTAGTGTAATGCAGTGGTTCCAAAAATGTTTTCCAAACAGCAGACATTTTTTCTGTCCCTTAATACGGCTACATTTTTATTTGAATTTTAACTGTAAAGTAAAGTACAGTAATGAAATAACAGCCTGTGTTCTTTGGCCCAGTCCACAGCTCTTGATGAATGCATGGTAGTCAGTGAGCCTCTTGGAACTGTCTTGATCCTGGGCTCCTGGTCAAGCCCTGTACAACTGTGTCTGGTGCCTCTGGTTGGGGCCATAGCTGCAGGTAACCACATACATGTACCTCTTTGTTGAATATGATTAATATACTGAACATATTAATATATTCTGGGCTGTTGGATAGGATCGGGTAAACTGGCCTCACCAGATGAATGTGGTTCTGCCTTGCTCCACACAGCTGTTCAGAAACACAGATCTGGGGTGAATTTCTCGAAACCAAAGTTGCTTACTACATTAGCTACTTTGTTGCTTTCAATGCATTTTCCCATTGGCAACTACCGAAGTTGCTAACAGGCTAACAACTTCCCCTTTGAGAAACTCACCCCTGGTGAGAGCCAGGTTCAAGATAGTAAAGGTGGAGAGAGGAAGAAAGTGTGTGTGTGTGTGTGTGTGTGTGTGTGTGTGTGTGTGTGTGTGTGTGTGTGTGTGTGTGTGTGTGTGTGTGTGTGTGTGTGTGTGTGTGTGTGTGTGTGTGTGTGTGGGGGTGACGGGTGACGGGATTTGGAAATGCCCCTATGGGCATCTTGCATATTCATGATAGGGTGCATCAGCACACTGTGGCACAGTACCTTTTTTGGCATTTTATGACTTCATTTGTGATAGAGCAGTGCGAGAGAGAGATAGGGATCGGCAAACGACGTGGGCCGGAATCGAACCTGGGTCGCCGGTATAGCAGCCCAGTGTCCTACCGTTAGACAAGCAGCACCTCTTTTGAGCCACATGTACACATACCGTTTAGCCTCTGTGTTCACACCTACAGACAGCACATCCTATGTTGAACATAGAATGGGTCCTATGTTACCATGAAGTGCACAGTACACGTGTAGGCTATTCATCTCTCTCTCTCTCTCTCTCTCTCTCTCTTTGTGTCTCTCTCTCTCTCTCTGTCTCTCTCTCTCTCTCTCTCTCTCTCTCTTTGTGTCTCTCTCTCTCTCTCTGTCTCTCAAAATCAAATTGAACCTCTTTTAATAGGCCTGAAAATCACGTGTCAATAACGGTGTCCATATTGTGTATGTGCATGCAGGAAACTGTGCCATCATCAGTCCATCTGAACAATGCGCACACACAGCAGAGCTCCTTCAGAAGCTCCTGCCGTCATACCTGGACAATGTGAGTGCTGCTACAATATGATACCGTATCAACTTCATTGTCAGTTTTCAGTGAAATTCATTTTGCATCCCTGAGCAAGCCTTTAAAATGACATGTGGGAGTAAAAAAAAAATCCGAAGTGTTTCTTGTGCGCACCTGGAACTTCCTGAAGGTGGGGGTTAGATGATTTGTGGCACGTGCGGTCACATGATGCTATTCTTGATCTGATAGGCTACTACAGCTACTATGGCCATGTTTGTAAATTTGTCAGGTTTTCTGTTTACAAACAGTTTTTTGCCAGAAATGAAACCCCAGTGAAAGTCAATGGAATGTTCTGTCTGGCAAATTAGAATTAGATCTGTAACAAAATTAGAAAAACTTGGTATGGAAATCTATGGAGTATAATGAAGAGGGAAGTGTGGGTCACCAGATCAAAGAACAAAAAACAGTAGACAGCTAAGCATCAATGATGTCTGGGCTTTCATAACCCTCATGCAATGCCACTGCCATTGACTTCAATGTTAAACACTGTCAGGTCAGCAGTCTAACCCATGACTGCGGTTTTGAGTAATGAACAAGGCTGAGACTTTTTAAAGCCTCAGGAAGCTTTTACCAGTGTTTAGAGTTAATTGGTTAATTCAGATGATTAGGTTAATAGCTTGTTTAGACAACCTTTTCATGATATGCTAATTTTTTGAGATATGAATATTGGGTTTTCATGAGCTGTATGCCAAAATCATCAATATTAAAACAAAACAAGACCTGAAATATTTCAGTTGGTGTGCAATGAATGTAAAACATATGAAAGTTTATTTTGTATCATTACATTATGGGGAAAAAATGAACTTTAACACAATATGCTAATTATTTGAGAAGGACCTGTATAGTACGTGCCATGCATGTGGAGCATAGATAGAGCACAATCAGACAAACAAAACTACACTGCAAGCATGTAAAAATTCCTCAAAGAATTTTAATTTGACACTTAGGGGCATCGTAATCCTTCTCTGAGAAGCATACCAGTTCTGGGGAAGAACCCCAAAAGTTCCACAGAGGGGTTCCTTCCACAGTGGTAAATGGAAGAACCCCAAGGATTCTCGAAGGATTGTTGGGTCCTTGGGTTCTTTGAGGAACCTCCATGTTCTGGCAAGATGTTAAGATCCCCTGTCCTCATGTTCCCTACAGGAATGTTATCATGTTGTCCTTGCAGCAGGAAATGAAGTTCCTGATATTGTGGATTTGAAGTTTGACCACGTCTTCTACTCTGGTAAGGCCATTCCCTATAGCAGGGGTATTCCATTAAATGTCAACGAGGGCCAGTTTTTCAAATTCCTCTCAGTAAAGGGGCCAAACTATACGCATGTATTATAGTTGCCGACTGACACTGAAGAACATAAAGGAGACTTCATTGAATAGGGGGTGGTCTGGGGGTCCTCCCCGAGAAAGTTTTGTACTTCTTAGATGTAATTTCCTGCATTTTAACACCCCGTGTCCCATTTCAGCTCTATACAGAACCCAATTTTATCTCTAAATTCCGAAAAAACAATTCAGTATTTCAAGGGGCTTGTGGGGGGCCAGAGCCTTGCTGTCCAAGGGCCGCATCTTGCCCCAGGGCCGCCACTTGAATAGCCCTGCCCTATAAGTTAGTGTTGCTGTTTGTAAATTGTGTGGGATCACTGTGTCTGTAAATTGCATGAAGGACATTTCTATCAGGTCCATTAATGTCTAGATAAGTACTTCCTGATTCCCACATAAGAATTAGATCTTACTTAGTCTTTCAGTTGAAGAGATGGAATGTCTTTTAAGCTCTAAAAACAACTTGCCTTGAACTGAACTGTTTTGATTATTTGACCAATCTCACCATATGTTGTGGTATTGCAGGGACTCGAGAAGAAGGAACCAAGGTGTGTCAGGCCGCAGCCCGCCACCTCACGCCAGTCACCTTGGTTCTGAGCGGGAAGAACCCATGTTACGTGGACCGCGAATGTGACATCAACGTCGCGGCCCGCCGCATCGCCTGGGCTCGGTTCCAGAACAGTGGACAGAACATGGCGTCGCCAGACTACATTCTGTGTCACACGGAGGTAAAGGAACCTCTGCTGAGGGCCCTGCGTGACGCTCTGGTGACGTTCTACGGTTCCGACCCCCGCCAGTCGACAAGCTATGGGCGGCTGGCGAGCTTGGAGAATTTCACCCGCATCAGAGACCTGCTCTGGAAGTCGGGCAATGTGCTAATGGGAGGGCAGGTGAATGAGGCAGAGAAGTTTGTTGGTGAGTACCAAACAAGTTTTCTCTTTTTTCTTCTCTGTACTAGGCCTACCAATCGTACTGTATACCTTTTATATACCTTGATATGGACCATGCATTTGTGTCTGAAGTAAATAAAAAAATGAATTGAGAATTGAAATGGTACTGTACGCACAATCTTAAACTATTAATGATATTAAGACATTATTAAAGAAGACATTATTAAAAACCCTAATTTGGTTGGTTTTTTATATTGAAAAAGCATGACTGGATGGGAACGATTGCATGTGTAGAAGTTTTAAACAGATGGATCAATGTGGGTTTATAAGAAGAGAGAGAGGGGAGTAAGCGTCTGTGGGGTAATCAAAACTTCAGGTTCTCATCAGTGTTCAAGAGAGCCATTTGAATGGTCAAGAGAGAGGGTCAGAGGCACTCTGAAGTGATTAATGTCCACGAGAAAAAAAGGACTGTTAAAAACTCTCAAATCTATTCCAGACTTGGTCTGACCAAGGGCATAACAATAAACGTTTACCAAACGGCATGGTTGACCCGCCTCCCTAGGTTTGCTACTGGTTGACTGGTATCCGACAAAATGGGTGGAGTTCCCGATTTTCCGGGAGATCAGAAACGACATTTACATTGCTCTTGGCCTGACCAGAAGCAGCGCAGAGAAGGTGTTGCGTCACTAGGAGGGCGTGGCCTGGCCACTTCAGAGTGGTTCGGACCCTCTCTCTTGGCCATACAGGTTGTGTTCATATTATTGGGTGTTACTGCTGCACGCTCTCATCATCTGATCTTGCCTGCAGCGCCAACATTATTGGGAGACGTGTTCCAGAATGATCCGGTGATGCTGGAAGAGTATTCCGGTCCACTCCTTCCAGTCCTCACGGTTCAGACCGTTGACGAGGCAATTACCTTCATCAACAGCAGAGACAAGCCTCTATGTACATATGTGTATTCCAGCAACAGTAAGGTATTGGCAAACTATTTAAGCAGCACTTTTTTCCTGCATGTATACCCTCGGGTTCACCATAGAACGCTTTTGCACACCTCAATTTGAATGGGTGCATTGGATGTAGATAGACAGGTGGATGGATGGATGGATGGATGGATGGATGGATGGATGGATGGATCGTTCAGGCCCTCTTCAAGATAGCCTTCAGGTTTACACTGTACAGTGATAAAATCACCCAAAAAAGCCTGAACGACCAAAACGTTGAATAATAAAGTTTACATTGACCCTGACCTTGCCGTTTCCCAGGTGATCTCCAGACTGATGAAGGAGACCACCAGTGGCAGCTTCTGCTCCAATGACAGTGTTCTACAGAGCCTCATGCCCTGCCTGCCCTTTGGAGGAGTGGGTGAGTTCAGCTTTTCGGGTATATGGACCACCTCAATTAACACAGACTACTTGGAATATTTAAGTAGAATATTTAAAGCATTGTTTAGATTTTCCGATGTCTTTTCTCCACTGATGTTTCGGTTTTTATTTATGACCCAGTAGAGGGATACATTGATACACCTTTAGCAAAGTGGTTTGAGCTTGCACAGTGATTCAACTTGAGTGTATGTTGTAGGTTACTAGCTAGTGGTAAGAATTAAATTTCCACCTCATCAAAGTCAAATTGATTCATTAGTTAACTTAATTAACTAATTTCAGGGCCGAGTGGGATGGGCTCCTACCACGGACGCTACAGCTTTGACACCTTCTCCCATAAGAAGTCTTGTCTCTTGCGGGCAACCCAGAAGGAGAGCCTCACCTACCTTTCTGCTGAAGTTCTTTTGCTGTTTGTTTTTTAGTAGGTGTTAGACAAAACCTTTGCTACACAATATCTTGTTTATTCAGGACATGTAGCTCTCTGATGACCAGAATTCATGCATTCGTTCATTTGGTCTGTGTAGTAGCTTAGACTAGGCAAAACAGCTGGAATAATTGACAATACTTTTGAGAACTTTGTTTTCAGAATTGTGCAAGTTCAGTTTAACCGCTCATTTTCCCCTGGTAGATAGATAGATAACCTCAACAAATCTGTAATGAAGTCCTGTTAAAGGCCCATGGCACATTTTTTTAGTGGTTTATTTCCAGAATGCAGCCTATTGACAAATTTCAACTTTTTAAAAGGGCTTTTTGTGTCTTTATTGGTGGGGAGTGAGAGAGAGAGAGATGGGGAAGGGCTGAGACTCGACCCCTGTTTGAGTCTGGCTTGCATGCAAGCTCATGTGTGGGGGGCTGAGAATGCACTTCAATAACACACATTTTGGAAATAAATCACTAAGATTACACAGGACCTTTAAAGGCTTGTTGTACTGTACTGTATGTGTTGTCAGGTGTGATCACATGCCATGTATGAAACAATTGCCTGATGTTCACAAAGTGAATATAGTTATTCTGATTACACACCTTGCCATTATGTCAGCTGATATGGAACAGAAGTGTCAGTTCTGATTTCTAATACACTGTGGGCCATTACTCTGTGGCTGTGTGCACCACTTTTGTCCATGATGACTTTTGGGGGAGCTTAAAATATGAGAGATCACCATGTGGTATACGATATGTCAAATGTAGGTTGAAAGATAATTTGGTAACATTTTACTCAGTACTTCTACACAGATGTGACATAACAGTGTCGTAACACAGTCCTGGACATGTCATAAACATTATTCCATGTCATAAGCATTTATGACTGTCGTCATTAAGTGACATACATTTATGGTAAAGACAGCCCTAACAATGTCAAAATTTCATAACTTTAAAGTGTTTATGACATTGACATAATGTTTATGACTCTTTAATGACTGTGTCATGATGACACCGTTTTGACACTATTATGACAATGTCATATCAGGCATATTGCGCCAGCATCAAGTAAAGTGTAACCGATAATTCAAATGGTCAAAAATCAAATGTATAAAGTGGAAAATTCTCTGTAAATGTAAAGCCTACGTACTGTACTTGTCAATCAATCCTGTACAGCTTTGAAAGTTAAAAAAATCCTTTTCCTAAACAGCTGACCTTGTGTGATTTCTCTTCATTAATATTTGCTGATTTTGAGCAGAAGTACAGTTTTCATTTGTTTGATAATTGCACTAAGCTTGCAGACTATTTTGTGATCCACCTAAACTGGCCTAAATAGATGATAGTCAATGAAAATGCAGTCATCTGATCGGATTAGATTAAGTGGTTTAAGAATGTCATGCTGCAGTGTGCGTGGTCACTGGTCACAACCTCAGGTAGCCCATTCATGTATTCCTTTTCTTCACATTCATACACATTTTTGCTTAAGATCACTTTCATATTTATTTATTCATCTTCAAAAGTTGAAAGGCAGTGTGCAGGGCCGTTTCAAAGTATTTGGGGGCCCTAGGCGAAGATGGACTTGGGGCCCCTTTTTTCTCTTCAAACTATCGAGGAGGAGGCTGCCTGAAGAGGAATTGTGATAGCAGACTCACTGAACTTTGGAAGGCTTTGCCTCACTCACAAAGTTGCCATTGCTGTCATTTGAATGCAACTACATGACCAGTCCTTACCATTTCCAGGGAGGCCCTTTCAGCTGGGGACCACAGGCAGTTGCTTGCCTGGTTGTGACAGGCCTGGCAGTATGGCAGCAACATCCTATGGCCTACATTTGAGTTTTTGTCATGTGCACTTCGTGGAAGTTTTGGTATGAGTTTGAATTAATTAGCAGTTACATAAACAGATTGGTAGGGATTAAACATTTGTGCATGAGTAATGAGCTTAGACCTTGAACAGACCTGCGTAATTTGGCTTAAATGGTGAGGTGTACATATTTGAACTAAGCTTTTGCTCCAACGTCCGATTGGTTAACATACGGGCCCGTTCTTACTGTTATCCGTCAAGCACTCTTGATGTTTACTGAGGCAGCTAACGGGCATATGGAGTATAACGTGTCAGAAGAAGTAATACTGCATGCCTTTCTTGTCGGAGAAGCGGACACGTGGATGTATCTGACTTTTGAGATGTTATAGGACAAGTGGGACCATTGCACACGAGTAGTTGGACTATATGGAGCGGCTTAAAAACATAGCCCGTAACACTTCACCAGTTCGATTCTTCCTCAGGAATAGAAATGGAGATATTTGCTTGGGAGAATGTGGCGATATGCTCAATAGGGCCAGAATGGCCTTCCAGGACGGCCGCACCACCAGCGAAAAGTTCAGGTTGGCCCAGCTGGACGCTCTGATACGCCTTGTCTTTGAGCACGAGAGTGACTTGGCTGATGCACTGGGCAGGGACCTCCACAAGGTAAGAAAAGACACCCAACAGATCTTCTGCACTACAAGTCATTGTTTGTTGAGTCATCAAGGTTGTGGGGATGGCAAGTATGCCATTCAACTGTAAATCAAGTTTCATGATTAGCAGACATTGACCATGATTGCTGTTTGCTGTTCAAACCATTGGGTTTAATCAGTTTTTTAGATGTAATGCATCCACATTCACATTACTGTGCTCATATTTCTTTAAATTGTACTGGGTTGCCACCAGCCTCGCTTCGAGACTGTGGTTTCAGAGCTGATCCTGGTGAAGAATGAAGCTCTCTATGCCGTAAAGAACCTTCACAAATGGATGGAGCCCCAACATGTTGACAGAAATCTGGTATGAAAATGCCTCATATACTGTATGTACTGAACAGTCATGATGGGATCAGGCTTTAATTGGGGTGCATTTGGTTTATTTGTCATAACAATGCTCAGACTGTTATAAATTCATTCCCAGGTCTTGGAGTGCACAAAAAACGCATACTTTACTTTGCTCAGGTTGTCCAAAGGTTGGCCGTCTCCCATGTTTAGTAAGCTACTGGGGAGTCCAAAAGAAGATTATAGATTGTGTGTGAGTGTGAGTGTGAGTGTGAGTGTGTGTGTGTGTGTGTGTGTGTGTGTGTGTGTGTGTGTGTGTGTGTGTGTGTGTGTGTGTGTGTGTCTGTGTGTGTGTGTGTGTCTGTGTCTGTGTCTGTGTCTGTGTGTGTGTGTGTGTGTTAGATTGCAGACCCTCACATTAGACGAATAACTGTACATTGCAAAATAACAGCTTGTGTTCTTTGGCCCAGTCCACAGCTCTTGATGCTTGCATGGTGGTGAATGAGCCTCTTGGCACCGTATTGATTCTGGGGTCCTGGTCAAGCCCTGTACAACTGTGCCTGGTGCCTCTGGTTGGGGCCATAGCTGCAGGTAGGCTACAGTGTGTCTGTGAAGATGGCCGTTCACCCAAGCAGGGGTAGATTAAAGGTGAATTCCAGCCAATTTCAACATGCAGTTGTATTGCTCACGCTACACTTGACATGTCAGTACCCAAAGATGCTTAAGGAAGAAAAATCCGCACTCACAAACTGCGTCTCATTATTTATTTATATTACCACCATGTCCAAAAAGCAAACGCGTTTCGGCTATCAAGCCTTCATCAGTGCGTGGTAAAGGCTTGATAGCCGAAACGGGTTTGCTTTTGTGACATGGTGGCAATATAAATAAATAATTAGACGCAGTTTGTGAGTGCAGATTTTTCTTCTTTAAGTTGATACATTTTATCGCGCACCCAAAGACTTTCGTTTTTCCAAGAAGTTGAGTGCGTCCTTTGCCAAAACTTGAAGTACCCAAAGATGCAACATTTTTGTTCAGCCCTTTCAGAGATCCTGCCTGCTAAATGGGGGCATGGTTGGCTTACATCAGATGTGGCCCTTGAGACATAGGTTCCCCACCCCTGGCATAGTGTTTTAGACGTTTCAAGTATCATCCCTACAAGTTAGAGCTAAGGTGTGCAAATAGTCCCGCGCATTGCAAATCCACCCCTGCCACCCAGCTATGATTCAAAACTTAATGCAGAGCCCATTTGGACAGAAGGTGAATGGTACTCATAGCTCCCTCTTACAGTATGTTAAGCCTCCCTGTTACACCTACAGTCAGTGCATCCTATGCTATGCAGATAGTGAGTCCTTTTCTGTATGGACATTAATTTCTGATACAGGAAGTCATTGATCCAAAGTCATAAGACATATACATAAACCTGCCAATACCGTTAATGATAATAGATATTACCTATGTGTGCATGCATGCAGGTAATTGTGCAATCATCGTCCCGTCTGAACACTGCACATACACAGCAGAGCTCCTTCACAGACTCCTGCCCTCATACCTGGATAACGTGAGTACTCGTTTTTAGTGGTGCAAAAACTTGTAACAGACTGGTGCGTGCGTGCGTGCGTGCGTGCGTTTGTTTGCGTGCGTTTGTTTGTGTGTGTGTGTGTGTGTGTGTGTGTGTGTGTGTGTGTGTGTGTGTGTGTGTGTGTGTGTGTGTGTGTGTGTGTGTGTGTGTGTGTGTGTGTGTGTGTGTGTGTTTACGTACTGTAAAGTCCCATGAAAAGTGCTCTACAAAGAATTTAATTTTGCCTTTAGTCGAACATAGTTTGGACGAACAGTCTGTCCATTGTATTCCATTCTATTCTACAATCCATATCCAATCCTTTATTACATCCCTCAGCCTTTAGTGAGAGTCAGGAGGGCTGAGGACTGTACTTTATCTCACATGTCTTGGCAAGTTGGCAAATTGGTACGATCCCTAGTCTTTTCCCCTTTTCCCCACAGGAATGTTACCATATTGCCCTTGCTACAGAAAAAGAAAGTATTGAGATTGTGGATTTGAAGTTTGACCATGTCTTCTTCTCTGGTAAGGATGTTATACTTGAGTCAGTGCTATTGTTGTTGTTGTTGTTCATAACTTGCGATTTCCTCATGCAGTTATGAAATTAAATATCATACTTGTTTTCACTGGCTTTTTTACAGTGTAAAGAGAGTTTGTTTTGCTAATCAATACAGGATATTGCCTGAAGAAACTTGCTTCTCTGTCTTATAAACATTTGGGCTTCAAGATGTCCCTACAGTGGTTATTTACATAGCTGACACATTTCCCCCAGAGAGATTTTCCCCAAGGGCATCTCAGCCATGGGTGATGTGGCAGCAGAATGGTGGGTGTTCAGGCCTTCATAGACAATATTTGAGTGGTACAGGAATTAAATCTGTGACCTCCAAGACTAATCCAAGGCTACAGTAGGCTACAGTAGGCTTAACTTAATGTTTACGACACAGCAAATTTGTTCTTAGCCCTCCATACCCTTTGAAGGCTCTGATATGGGGGTCATCATTCCAACAACTTAATAGACTATAGCCTCAAGGGGAATTTAGCTTGCTCATTATGTGGTTCCAGGAAGTGGCTTGCCATGGCCAATCTCTGCAAACTTGGGCCTCTTACTAAAGAATGGGCAGTCATGGGTAAGCGGTTAGGGCGTCAGACTTGTGGCCCAAAAGTTACCGGTTCAACTCCCGACCCGCCAGGTTGGTGGGGGGAGTAATCAACCAGTGCTCTCCCCCATCCTCCTCCATGACTGAGGTACCCTGAGCATGGTACTGTCCCGCCGCACTGCTCCCTTAGGGCGCCATTGAGGGCTGCCCCCTTACACGGGTGAGGCATAAATGCAATTTTGCAGTGTGCAGTGTTCACTTGTGTGCTGTGGAATACTGTGTCACAATGACAATGGGAGTTGGAGTTTCTCAATGGGGATTTCACTTTCACGCTTTCGCTTTCACTAAAGATTAACATCTTTGGTTTTTTCTTGTAGCGTTTGACCAGTCCTATGTTGTGGTATTGCAGGCTGTCGTGAAGAAGGCACCAAGGTGTGTCAGGCCGCAGCTCGCCACCTCACGCCCGTCACCCTGATTCTGAGCGGCAAGAACCCGTGTTACGTGGACCGCGAATGTGACATCAACATCACGGCCCGCCGCATCGCCTGGGCGCGGTTCCACAACAGCGGGCAGAACACTGCCTCGCCGGACTATGTTCTATGTCACGCCCAGGTGAAGGAACCTCTGCTATGGGCCCTTCGCGACGCCCTGGTGGAGTTCTACGGTTCGGATGCGCGGGAGTCGGAGAGTTACGGGCGGCTGGTGAGCATGGAGAACTTCACCCGCGTCAGAGACCTGCTGTGGAGATCGGGGAAAGTGCTCATAGGTGGACAGGTGAACGAAGCGGAGAGGTTTGTTGGTGAGTGGTGCATTGTCTGTGAAGATTCTCATCCATCCAGGTCATGTTCTCCAAAGAGTTTAGTTTGTTGGTGAGTGGTGCATGAGCATATGTTCCATATCAAAGTTCCACATAGTAGGCTTATCACACATAGCCACGTTAAAACGGGTCAAGACGTCAGTTTAAGTGTAGGTAATGATGAACCACACACAGATGAGCTTCCTTTTAAAACATTTTATGAAAGTGTGACCATTTTGGGCCACCATGGTGGTCTCACACTAGCCTGGCGACGCCATCCTATGTACTCCACCCAAAGATTTTGGCTGTGCACATCGTCTGGCAAAAGCCTCCAGCTCGGTTCTCTCAGTGTTCAGCCAATCAGCAAACAGTTGATAGTGGTGACGCAGAACTCACCCACGAATTCCGTTACTGATTGGTTAAGGTAACTATATTCACACTTTTGTTTTGTTATTTGAATACTTTTGCGACGCTATGTTGTAACAGTCATGCTAATAAACCACAATATTTGAATTTGAATTCGGAGCTGAATGAATTGGGAATGAATTTAAATGGCAGAGTAAGATCAGACCATCTCCACCCTCCACAGAGACGGATTCCTCTTAGCTTTTGCCAGACTGTTTGACGGAGTCAACAGTCACTTTTGTCCAGGGCTCCAGGCTAGTCTCACCCAGCCAGAAGCCCATGGTGGCCAGAAACATCTCATTTTAATAAAATAAATTTAAGGGAACTCATCGGTGTGTGATTCATACCTCACATGAAAGTTCTGCCTTAGACTGATGTTGCTGATGCTGTATAACTTGGGATGATATTTTCATGTGTAGATTGTTTTTCCTTTAATAATAAACAAACCATGCCCCCATTAAAATGGCCAGGATCTCGGAAAGGGCAGAACAAAAAAAATACAGTGTTGTGGGGTACTGACAAGCTGAGGGTAGAGTAAAGCAATACGACTGCATGTTGAGAATGACTGGAATTCTCCTTTAATCCTTTAGTGCTCCTTTAATGTAGTCGTAGGGCAGCCATGGCCTAATGGTTAGGGAGGTGGTCCTAAGATCAGAGGGTTGCAGGTTTGAATCCCACCCATATCTCGCTTTACACTTCCATCCATGGTGAATTGCCCTTGAGCAAGGAACCCAACCCCACAATGCTTCAGGGACTGTAACCAATACCCTGTCTCTAAATAACTATACGTCGCTTTGGATAAAAGGGTCAGCTAATTGTAATGCAATGTAATGTAATGTCATCCCTCCTCTTATCTGCCTGTAGCACCAACAATATTGACAGACGTCTCCGAGAGGGATCCAGTGATGCGGCACGAGTATTCTGGTCCAATCCTTCCTGTCCTCACGGTGGAGAATGTTGACGAAGCCATATCGTTCATCAACAACAGAGACAAGCCTCTGTGTGTGTATGTCTATTCCAGCAGCACTAAGGTATCAGCAACCTATTAAAGCACAAAGCTGTTTATTACCAAAGCTTAAAGTGTTGAAACCTTTATCACCAACAGAGAGAAGTCAGCCTGTGGCCCTAGTGGCCTGTAATCACGATAGCCAGGCTAGTATATTCAGAGAAGCTCAATTCAGTGCCATTTAATACAATTGCATGCAGTCAATTGAGCAATCATTTAAATGACTAGTGCAGTGGTGCTCAAACTGTGGTACGCGTACCACTGGTGGTACTTTAGACATCTCTGGTGGTACTTGGAAGAATTCATTTTTTGTGCATTGATTTGAATGATCAAGTTGTTGCAGTCGAAAATGTTGAATATTGAAGTGTATGAATCATACCGGTAATGCAGAACAATAGGCTACTATGCAATTAAGAAATTTAAAAACAAACTTGCACTGAATGTGACCGTAGCTGTTGATGCCGTTATGAACCTCTCCTGTATTGACTGGCAAAAGTGAATATGGAAGGCCTTTGCTGCGCTATTCTAATGTTGGTTGTCAAGGTGGTACTCGGAGAGCTCAATGTTTTCTCTGGTGGTACTTCACACAAAAAGTTTGAGAACCACTGGACTAGTGCAAACAGGCTCAGTGGTCCATCTCCATTGCTGAGGAGATGTGCAATGTTGACCACATGAGTTATCCTCCTTGAGGATACGAATATGAATACATTATTGTCCACAATGTGGAAATCTGTCATCAGTTTCACCACATACAAATGATTAAGCATTAATCTCACAATACACAAGTCAAGCATTTCAGATAATTAAGTTTACCTTGACCTTGACCTTGCCATTTCCCAGGTGATCTCCAGACTGATGAAGGAGACCACCAGTGGCAGCTTCTGCTCCAATGACAGTGTTCTACAGAGCCTCATGCCCTGCCTGCCCTTTGGAGGAGTGGGTGAGTCAACCTTAGGAGTGTCTCGCTTGATGAAGGCAATTTTAATTGACAGCGGAGGAAAGATTTCCCCGTACCTCAGACTGCATGTTTCGTGTTCCTTTTTAAGGTTAACTTTAGTGTTTTATACTTATTATTTTATTATAATTTTATAATTACTTTTACACATTTTTCACATTATGGCCCATGTTTTTATTATAATTTCCTAATTACTTACAGAGAGAGAGTCTTTAAAATTTAAGTTGTCATGGCTACATTTCATGGTAACAATTCATGGTCACTTGCCATTAAAGGGACACAGGAAATGTGCAGGAAATGGTCAAAAACTGCAACTGCAACTATGCTGCTCATTGAAACTGGGTTGACTACTGCCAAATTTGACCTTTTCATGAAAGTTGACCAAGTAATAAACTAATATTTTCTAGTATTGTCCAAGTACAGTCAGTTTTGCAGCTAAAAATGGCTATTTCTGGAAATTCAAAATGGCGGACCATGGAGAAGATCCCCCTTTTCATGTATGAAAAGTGCAATTTTTCCTGTCATAATGAATACTTAGAATTTGATGGTGGTGGTAAGTATTCATGAAAAAGGTAACATTAGTGAATGGGCAGCATGAATTCTGGAAATGAACAAATAAAAATCTCACACAGTGTCCCTTTAAATCAAAGTGCTTTGACAATGAAGAGTGATTCAACTCTTCGAGAACCATCAGTCATGTGAATTTAATTGCATCCTTATCAGCCAATCAGAATTTTTTTTATTGCTAATGGATATGCATAATTGAGTTAAAACTGGCTCAAGGGCAGTTCAATCAAAGGTGAGGATATAGGAGAGCATTAGTGTACAAGAGCACATTAATTAAAACTGGAAATTTTGAATTCATTTACAGAGTGGGGTAGGCTCTTACAGTAGGGTTGCTTTAGATCTAGCTTTCAAAAGAACTCTGGCCTGGCCAGCAGACCTGTGCAAACCTTCCATTTTCCGACCAACCACTTATGAACTGATAGACGGACCAATATAGGCCTACTGACTGATGGTCTAATAAAAAAGTAGGGCTTGAACTAGTTAATCTTTGTTCGACTACTAGCGTTGTCATGGTTAGCAGTCAAGAGAACATTCATTTGTTATTACTGTTTATACTAAGCCAAAGATCAATTCAGTTAATTCAATTAATTGATTAATTGCAGGGCAGAGTGGGATGGGCTCCTACCACGGACGCTACAGCTTTGACACCTTTTCCCATAAGAAGTCCTGCCTGTTGCGGGCCACCCGGGTGGAGTGCCTCACCTACCTGCGATACCCGCCCTATGACGACCGTAACCTGTCCCTCATGACCTGGGCGAGCACCCTCACACAGAAGAGCCAGGGCTGGTGCCACATCCTTTGAGGGGTTAAACTACAGCTACTGTATTTGGTGTGGTCCAAATGGAAGATTAAAGGAGAATTCCTGCCACTTTCAACATTGTATTGCTCAGTCCACACTTGACTTGTTAGTACCCGGAGGTGGGAAGAAGGGAAATTCCTGGCCGATTTCAACATGCAGTTGTATTGCTCACACTAGTCAATAACAATTGTGCTGTAAGGCGTCTACTGATGTTGTATAACTTTTGGAATGATATTGGAAAACGTTCAGTCATTTCAAACAATATGTTACCAAACCCTTGTCCCATTTGCTGGCCAGGATCTCGGAAATGGCTGAAAAGTTTTTTGTGTCTTTGGGTACTGACAAGTCAAGGGTAGACCGAGCAATGCAACTTCATATTAAAATTGTTTGGAGTTCTCCTTTAAATAAAATAAATTGAGTCAGAACAGGAGCCCCATCTTATGAGGTGCTAAACTACTACCATTTGGTGTGGTGACTGTCCTGATGGAAGATTGATAGAGATTAAGCCAGTGATGATGTGAACATCATCTAAGGTGCAAAACTACTGTACAGCTATTTAGTGTGGCCCTGATGAAATATTTAACTAGATTGAGAGGATGAGTGATGATGTGTCTTGTTTGAAAGTTATCAGACAGCTGGCTTTCAGACAGATAAAGTGAGTCTTTTAACTAAGATCAAGGTTAGGGCTGTTGTCACATCTGAAGGGTGTAAACTACAGTTATGTTAGTCTGGTCTTGATCTGATGAAAAATGAATGCAATGCTTTGTGGATTCTTGCCAGTTTCACTTCTGCTTCTTGTGGAAAACAAACTTTGTCTGAATATGTATTAACCCTGACCCTGTTTTGTGATATAATGAATGAAATGTATTTCATAAATTGAACAAAAATCCTATGAATTAAACATGTGAATTTATCTGCTTTTATTGTGCCGCTTCATTTTAACCAAAAAAAGATGCATGCAATAGATTCACATTCAATACAAAAAAGTCGATCGGCTTCTGTTTGATTCAGGTGAGACAAAAACAAATATGCAAATTATGCACACCATAAATGAAGAAAAGTCCTTTTAGGTTTTGTTTCAGTTGAAACAGAAACACCTCAAACGCTATAAATGAACGGTTCTGGGGTCCGTATCTCGAAAGCGTCTTTGCTAACGATGGTAGCAACGTCCTTCGTAAGAGCGACTCAACTCTCTCTCGACAGCGACGTTCACCACTAAATCCAAGGGAACGGTAAGACGGTCTTTAGACGGTCTTAAGACGGTTAGTAACGACAAGAATCGAGAAACGGACCCCTGATCAGTATTTCAATTGAAAAAAATAATGTACACCATATGTACTGTACTCCCAAAGTACAAAATAATCCTTGATCAGTTGTGTCTTTAAAAAAACCATGCATGTACATAAAAAAAATGCATGTACAGTATATCAAAATAAAAAAAGGTTTTGATCATGGCGTGTTTCAGTTGAAACAAAAACATAATTGCAATGAATGCATGTCATAAAGTACAATTTTACACGGATTTGCCCAGGCCCTGCCCAGCTGCTGTCATTGAGGTCTCCGGTAGATGCTTTCCGCCTCTCCCTCCTTCATGGCAGCATAGCGTGCCAGGGTGAACAGGTAGTCACTCAGTCTGCAGACGGAGAAAGTGGAATTAGTCAATGCTGAAATGGCTGAAATATGATCGAGTAGAAACCATAGGCATGTTCAAACACAAAAATGGTATACAAATATTGTGCGCATTAAAAGTGTAAGGAGTGCAGTAGAAAGAAGGCACCATCGTTTATTTTCTTAGTAAACATTCATTATTTGCAACATGTCCAGCTAGATGCCAAAATCGCATGCGTGTAATTGGGACACAGTGCAATAAACCTTTAGCAAGAGAATAGAATAAGCTACTGCCTTCTTGTTACTTGGTGAAATATGATCCAAGGATAATAGACTTGAACAGCATGTTATGATGACTTGCCTGTTCAGAAACTTTGCAACCTCGGGATCAGCCTCCCCTTCGCGAACAATAGGGGCCACACTGAGAAGAGGAAGAAAATGTAAAATGAAGTAAAATTTTAAAAGGTATGCACAGTGCTATCCTCAAAAGTTTCAAATGCTGAAAAAGTGTTTATTGTTTAGCCAATGGTATGTCTATGTCAGTATGTTTAGTTTTATCTGCAGCTGGGGGTCTGATGAAACACAATTTCAATCTTCTGTGCCAATACTTGTTTATAGATTTTTGACATTAAAGCAGTCTTTGATGTTGCCTCTTTTTGAGTGGACTGACCTTCGCTCTGCCCGTCGACACACGGCTCTGGCCACATGCAGAGAGGCGCTGCTTTTCCCTCCAGACTACAGAGTTGAAGATAAATAAAGATGTTTTGTTATTCATGCATCCCGCTTGAAGAATATTGTGAATGCTCAATCACAAGAGGACATTGACATATAACATGATTGTGGAAATAACAGTTGGAATTGGCTTTTCAAGCCTTTACTTTGATAGGACAGAATGAGGTATGACAGGAGGTGGAGAGGAGAGAGATGGGGAAGTGATAGGAAAGACCCAGGATGGACTTGAACCTGGGTCCCCATGGGCAAGCACACTGCGCCACAGCAAACATACCTTTTTCTTTTTGACTACTGACTTGACCTGCTTAAAGTACCTTGTGAATACGGTACATTGCATTACACTGAGGCTTTTATCCAGAGAGACTTATTTTGTTGTTGTTATTTTGTTGTTAGTTATTTTGGTTCAGGTTATTGGTTAAAGTCCCTGCTGGGGAAGTCCCTGGCCTTCAGGCATTTCAGCTATGGCTGAAGTACAGTAGGTAGGGCCCACATAGCTGCCTTGTTGTGTAATATTTAAATGTTTTACTTCATGACAGAATGATGTAACATTAATGTGGTAATAAGCCATTTCCAACTGTCACCCTTTTCAGTTCATTTATAAAACGTTCAAGTGAACCTTACTGGCAATATGAAGCTGGTCAGTGGGGGAAGCTCGCCCGTGTACTTATCTATCCAGCCCTCCAGGTCTGACACGGGCTGGGCATTGAACTTAGTCTTTGCTGTAGAAGAAGAAGAAGAAAGAATGTGTGATAATGTCACTGAGTAGAATATACTATTCCGATGCTTGACTAGGAGTATTTCACACAGTGGTGTAGTGGGGGTACACGATTTGAGACGTTATCAATTAATTAGGCAACTTATCATGTAGATTAAAAAAAAAAAATCTCACCTGAGGAGAAGTGGGTGGACTGCGTACCCCCGCGTACCATGCCCACACAATACTGCATGTTATGTAAATCAAAGCAAATGCTTTTCCAAAAGGAAATGTGGGTAGCCTATCTGACCACAGTGTAGGCCAATTACCAATTAAGAAACTTGCTTACCTATGTGGCTCTCTCTGGCTGAGGAATGAGGGGTGGCCACATTTGATCCCACATCTTGCAACACACACTGAATCTGGACACACACACACACACACACACACAAGCACACGCACACGCACACACACACACACACACACTTTGAGCATTTGGGGAAAAATCAGATCATGCCCACTTAAATTAATTGGCACTGACAAGAACTCAAAACCTTCTCAAGCTCCTGTGTGAATGCGTGACCCTTGTCCTTGCAGAACTCCTTCGCCAATCTGTGGGGAAGAAACAAGAGCACAGTCAGCAGAATCCAAGTTATTCTGGGTAAAGGGTCATTTCACGTGAAATCAGACACTTTGGGACCCGACTGACACCGATTTCAATCATACTTGCTGTGCCTGTTTAGTAGCAAGGTAAGACCCAAGAACTGCATTCGTGTGAATCTGACACCAATATTAAGGGAGAAACAGACTAGCAAATGTTTACATATGAGGGTAGTACACTATACATTCAGCTTTGATTATATCAGTCAGTGTAAGTCACAAAAAGATGTCTGAGGTGTTGTTTGAAAGCTATTTTCTGGCTCTACAAATTACACACACAGCATGGAATACAACAACCTTCAGAATATGAATTATGATGCATTGAAACATTACAAATTGAATATAAAAAAAAATCACATTTTAAAATGGCCTGTAAGGTCATAAACAACAATTGGGTGTTTGGTTCTTAATTCATTTCAGAGATAATGGGACATAAAGGTTGAAATGAGTTGCAATTAAGTAGTAATAGAGTAGTGACAGGCACAGGACTGGTCTGGCCATCTGGCATAATGGGCATTTTCCCGGTGGGCCCTGCACCCTCGTCGGTCCCTATTCCAGGTACTCAAAAACTACATAGCTTCTGCCCATTGTCAATGGACACAGTGGAAGCTAGACCATTCAGGCATTCAGAGAAGGCAGGGTTGAAAGAATAAGCTCAGTAAAGGAATTTTCTAAATGTTCAAGCATCAAAGGGTATGTTGTAGCTGTATATGATGGCAACTAGTGGCTAGCATGTGTTGAGGAATGTATGCCGAGCATTGTAGAGGTGAAACTGAACTTCCTGCATCCTCATGGACCATCTCCATCCTTCACAGATATGTTGTCATGAGATACCGGTATTACTATGGTATTACCATATTCTAGGTGATTTGTATGATGCCATATGTTTTAGCCCATTTTCTCTGAAATGAATAAAGAACCAAACACCAGCATTTCAGGAGTTGTTCATGACATTGCAGGCTATGTCTAGACAAGGAACTGGCCATTTTAAAATATTATTTTTTTATTTTATTTTTCAATTTATCATAATTCATATTCTGAGGGCTGTTGTATTCCATGCTGTTTGTGTAATTTGTAGAGCCAGAAAAGAGCTTTCAAACAACACCTCACAACCTCAGACATCTTTTTGTGACTTACTGACTGATATAATCAAGGCTGAATGCAGTGTCCTACCCTCATATGTAAACCTTTGCTAGTCTGTTTCTCCCTTAATAGGCTATTGGTGTCAGATTCACACAAATGCAGTTCTGGGGTGCTACCTTGCTATTTAACAGGCACAGCAAGTATGATTGAAATCGGTGTCTGATTTCACGTGAAATGACCCTAAAGAAAAAGTATTTGGTAGGCTATAATGCAATGAGCTCCCAAGACTAAGCAACTTTGTTACAAAGCCAGGAGGGATCCATACATCCAACATTACCCTATTGCAGATGACAGTTCGTCTGTAGCTCCTAAGGCCTCGAAAATGCCGTCCTCCTTTGGCCTCCTCTCGCCTGTGAAGGTACTGGAAAAGCCTAGGATTCGTGGAAATTAACAGCTGTGAATTATAGCTGTTACCAGCCTAAAGACTTGATTGCAGTGATGTCAAAATCACAAAGGCAGCTAACTGAATGTGTACCCAAACACGAATCAACTGCAATACCTTTGTCTCCAGTTTTCGTGTAAATCTTAGGTACTTTCACCTCTTCACTCGACTTGGAGGAAAGGCTTTGGGAAAGAAGAAAGGGGTTCTATCATTTCAGCTGATTGAAACGCCATGCTAGCCATGATCATCAGCTGCAACATGTTGAATTACTACGGTATTCCACTTCGCTAGTTTACGAACCATTGCTTTCAGTACATTACCTTCTGCCTTTCTTGCATACATGTCGCATCTTATACAGTTGTTCATACTGTCTTGTCCAGCATATACAGCGTCTATGTAAGAGGTGAAATATGGCAGCTGACATTGTTGTTATTTTCGTAACACAGCGTGTAAGCGAAGTTTATATCCCAGGTAGTATGTCTGCGTGCGGCACCCGTACAAAGAAGGCGGAGGCTTGCTGTCGCACGAGCGTATCGTCTGATAGGCTGTTGAACTGTTGTTTGCTCTGGTTGGTTATTGGGCGGTCTGTACATAAGGCGTTCCACGGTCATTGGTTCCTCAGAGGCTTTGGTAGTGAACATCCGTGTGTTGACACTCAGCAGCTGACTTGTAAGCTAAGTGTCACAAGTTCGCCTGTGAGTTGTTATAAACAGAGACTATTTCTGTTCAACAACTTGCCAAGCTATGAACTGAATGGAAGTAATTTGATCTGGTCTGATACTACGAGATTCATTGTGGCGAACCCTGGAATGAACTAATGACAAAGCAGCATCAGTGACAGGCGAATCCAACTTCACAGTGGATAGCCATCTCGTCGGAGGATATTAGCTAGTCGTAAGTCAGCGTCCGCCTGAAATAACACCACCTCTGTTGACTGGACGTATGGTCACCAACATTAATAGGGTTCTGTATTCGTTGGACGTCGCATTTCACCATGCACGCCATTGACTACATTGTGTCGGCACCAGGGAAAGCCATCCTTCATGGGGAGCATGCTGTCGTCCACGGGAAGGTGGGTGTCATTTCATTTTCCTCTCTGATCCACCCATGCCTATCTGAAAACGGCCGGGTTGTCAGTTTACCTCGATGTTTACCTCATCTAGCAAGTTGAAAACTAATTCTGCTGTCCATGGGGCTAGTTTCTCTACAATGAAATAATCTCGCTCAAATGTGGAACCAGTGTTGCTGTGCCAAAGAGAAATTGTAATTAGTGTAATTTCTTGTCACAAATCCTTTTGTTTCTCTGTTTTCAAAAGCACCATGTTATTATGCTTTTGAATAAATTGATTCAACGAAGATGTTGCGGAGTGAAAATCTGCCTGGTCTATTCCTCCTCCCTTATCCTCAGGCAGTGCACACATGTTATGTCTACATGATAAAGTAAACATGCCGATATGGAGCTCTAGTGTGTAACGTTTTACAAGGACCTAGAGAAAAAACTCTTTCAATACGGCCATGTAATGGTTAAAATAAGGCGTTCTGTAGACCCTTGTACAGAAAAAAACTGCATATCACACTGCATGGGATGGCAATAACATTTGATACAACTGAACTGTAAATGTCAAAATGTTAGGTTGCTCTGGCTGTGAGCTTGGACTTGCGTACATTCCTGAGGCTTCAGACCACCTCCACAAGTAAGGTCTGCATCAATCTGCCCAACATTGACACATTCCTGTCGTGGGATATTGCGGCACTACAACGTTTACTTCAGGGCACAACAGGTAAGTTCACTGTTAATCTATTTGGTTCACCTGTGTCTTTTTCATGCAATGCAAAGCTGTGTAAAGTAAAAGTAGAATGGAAGTCATGCGTGAGTACAACACTATCTCATGATATGACATAGTTGTTACACAAGTTGTACCTACTACCTAATGAATACCTCATGAAGATTTGTCTTTCACTTCTACTTTAAACATGTCTTTTTAAATATAGAAAGCCAACACACCGAACATTTGCACTCAATGTATTGAGCTAAAGGTAGGTGTTTGTGATGGTCACCTCTGACTCCCTCTCTTTGTTTTGTGCTATTTTCTTATTCTCTCTCTCTCTCTCTCTCTCTCTCTCTCTCTCTCTCTCTCTCTCTCTCTCTCTCTCTCTCTCTCTCTCTCTCTCTCTCTCTCTCTCTCTCTCTCTCTCTCTCAGCTGACCATAGTAACCTGAAGGAGTTGGATGGTGACCTGGTGAAGAGTCTGAGGGAGTTGGCTGGAATAGAGGAAGGGAGCACGGACACGCGCAGCATGGCAGTCTCAGCATTCCTCTATATGTACCTCTCCACCTTCGGCAAAACAAAGTAGGGCATGGTCTTTAAGTGTGTGTGTGTGTGTGTGGCTGTGTCTGTGTGTGTGTGTGTGTGTGTGTGTGTGTGTGTGTGTGTGTGCGCGCGCGCAGGTACCAGCAAATTCTGGGGCCTTATGTACAATCTGCTCCCATGAACCTCCCCAGTCATTTACGTATATGCATACATTGGACTGTGTGTGGGTCCCCTAAATCCATCCACGTACCCCTGTACGACACCCCTGTGTGTGTGTGCCTATGCCTGCCTCTGTGTGTACACATTTTTCTCTGTGCATGCATGTTTGTGTGTGTTTGCATGCAGCTAGATCACCTTTGTATTATTTCTGTATTTTAGCCATGTGCTAGAGACTCTTCATATGTCCTTGCAATGCAATTCCAGTTTCATAATGTCGTTGAGTGTAATAAACAAAGAGCAGGAGAATTTTGGCACATGTCTGGCTAAAAGTTATAGCCAGCTCTCGGCCCAAATCTTTACAGCAGATTTGTTTATCACAGTGATCCATCAGGAAGCTCTTTTGTTGACGTGGGCAGTCAAGGTTGTTGGCAAGGCCCTCTTTTCACTACCGTTGCAGAGTGGCTGCCAGAAAATGACACTCTCTCTCTCTCTCCCTCCCTCCCTCCCTGCCTCTCTCTCTCTCCTCCTCTCTCTCTCTTGACACACAAATTGTGGGCTTTTTTGCCTTTATTGTCGATAGCATAGTGAAGAATTGACAGGAAGAGAGATGGCGTAGGCTTGGGAAATGACCCTGGCCCGGACTCGAACCTTGTCCCCATGGGCATGCAATCCTATTCATGGTACGGTGCCTTATTGCAATGCAGTGCGCCACAGCACCCCAAGTCTCTCTCTTTTTAAAAACGGCATCAGTATGATCTCCCCTTCAAAAGCTTCGTCCATTAGATTGATACAGCTAGATACATCTCACCCCATCAGCAGAAATTAAATATCCTTGGCCGCAGCAATGATGGCACACATTTATGGGCCATTTCGTACGGCAGTTCCTGACATAATTACAAAGTCGGGAGTCATCAGTTATCATCATGTCTTTGAACTGATGAAGTGGTTTTAATGCTGCTGAAGAACCAGTAGCCTGTAAGTAACAGGCTACTGGCACACTGCCCTTTCACGCGTCTCCGCAGGCGGGGTTTAGTCAAAAGATGCTTGCACGCGGTTGGAGCAACCTCATATGAATGACATGACACTTCGACCACTCACGTTGAAGCTTTGTGACGTAGGACGTGTCGTCACGTAAGCGTCGCCAGGTCGGGAACCAAAACAGAACAACGTCCTTTAGAAAATCAACTTGAGGTATTTTGGATAACACCGCTGAAATTGCTGCTTCCATCCCGACGCATGATAACTCCTCGCACGCCGCCATTACTGTTGTGATTCAGGGAGGGGGCGGGCACAGCCGAACTACCCTGGGGGAGGGTGTTGCGTTCGATAAACGTCATACCCACTGAAATCCCTCCCTACGATCCTGATTCGTCGAGCTGCCCCGTTTATTTCGTAAACGGAGGAGGAGAGCGAATCACAGGTGCACCAGAAGGTTTGTGTAGCCCAGCCCCCTGGTCGTCAACACATGGCTTCTGGTTCACCAGGAAATCATCTCACCCCATCAGCAGAAATTAAATATCCTTGGCCGCAGCAATGAGGGCACACATTTATGGGCCATTTCGTACGGCAGTTCCTGACATAATTACAAAGTCGGGAGTCATCAGTTATCATCATGTCTTTGAACTGATGAAGTGGTTTTAATGCTGCTGAAGAACCAGAGATATTTTTAAGCCTATTTCTTAAATTCAATGTTTTTAATCATTTGGCTTTTACTTTGAGGGACTGTTTATGTTTTAGAGTGTTATTTTGGTCTTAATCGTGCATGTGTGTGCGTGTGCACATGGCTTCATATGACTCCTCTGATGCGTTACAGGGTGTTACTGTGTGTGCAGTGTTTCCCACAGAAATTTCGGAAACTATGGGGGCAGCCGGGATTTTTTTTTGGGGGGGGGGTCTTTTCACGCGGGCCTTTGGGGGGGGGGTGTATTTACGCAGCGTAAATGCAAAACGGCAAAACAATGAGTACAGTATGACATTGGCGCATGGAGAAACTATAGGCCTACATTTCAGCCATTTATATTTTGAGAAATAAGGCTACATAAGATTTTACCCATGACATGTATAATAGTAGTACATAAAAAAAAAAATGCAGTACAGTGAATCATTTGTGTTTACAACACAGTTTCATTCGTCCCTCATGCAGGGGTCTATGTAATGAAAAAAATAATAAAACAAAATAGGAGCAAAGGTAAGAATTTAAGAGCACTGTGAAATTGTTAACGCATAGACAAAAAGGGTCTAAGAGGGTAGGCTATGCCTTTTCCCCCACACACACATAGGCGTACACATTCAAGCGACTTTGAGAATCATGAAATTATCATTATTATTACACGAGGGGTGCTGGCAGGGCTGGACTGGGATCTGAAAAGGGCCCGGGCAATTTTTGACTCCTGAGGGCCCAGTGCCTCTATCGGTATATCGGTATCGGTATATGATGATATTGTCTCGGCGTATATATACAGACATATAATGTATGTATAATGTATAGGCCTTTATAAGGCAGTCATGTTTTTGTTACACAGAAGATATTCTTGCCCACTGGACCTGGGCTGAAAGGAAGAAAAAAAGCTGCTGTGCACCATGTTCCCTTCATACTGCTTCTGAAGTTCTGAGTAGCCTATGTTTGAGGGTAGGAGATAGAGAGAGGAGGACAACTAACTTTATTTTCCTGATTATGAGCCCTGACCAGTGAATCTCAATATAAAAATAGTATCCATACCATTTTCCTTAAGAAAAAACTGAAAATGGGTCCCACAGACCCAAACACATTAAGAGTGGAGTGTCACAATGGGAGTTTCCCAGGTGGGCTTTCAAAGCAATATATAAGCAATATAATACACCAAATCTAATAATGATAATAAAATCTCGTAAAAATAATAATTGCCTTGGTTGAATGTCAAATTGCTCCAGTTCATACAGTCAGTGAGCCTGCTTACTAAATGGCATGTTAACAACACGCCCCCCTTTACCAACGCGCCCCAAAACCAAAAGTTGTTATCTAGGCATGATGAACTGTAACTTAATGCCGCTTGAGACTCATCAAAAGAGGCTCGGATTGTCAACGTCTGACAAGTGGGGGTTTTTCGGAAACTCGCCATTTTTTCACCACAGCAAAACCAAGTCGTATCGCTTAGACTTCCAACATAGCTTACACACTGCAATGCCAACAACAACACAAATAGCTAAAGTGTTCACAACAGGTCATGTGAGCGCGTGTAGCGATTCCCTAACAATGGGAACGGCTGGTCGGCGTCTTACTTATCCATCTAAGAGGCAGATAATACTCAGATGTCTTGATCATGACGCGACATGACATTAGGGGAAAAATACAAAAATGCATTTTGTATAAAATCGTAGTTGCACAAAACTGCGACAAGCAGAATAGTAAAAAAAAAAAAGGGGTTTGGGAAAGTGCGGGGATGCGCCATTGCGACGTAATTAACGTAATTAACAAGACACAGTACACATGTCGTCCGTGTGACAGCCGACACATTAAAAGAAATGGCTACAAGAAGTTCATGAAAATAAATCTACATATTTGTTACTGATTTGAGCGAGTGAAGAGGGACGACAACTTAAGTTTCATGCGGAAAAACGCCGAAGCCAGCTAGATCTAGAGTAGAGGACAGGGCACGACGCATAACTACACAGCACACATCACGGCCTTGTGACAAGACAAATGAAAGATTTCTATGCTGGCATTACACCATTACAAGAGAAGGGCAGGGAAAGGCATCAAAATGAGTACATGTTTGCGAGTGATTTGATGAAGTCAGGATGACAACTTGGTCCCAGGCAAGAGAAACGAAACAAGCAGCGCATAGTTATCACCAGACGGTAGGCCTATGGGTAATAGAGGTAACCAAACTTGGCTACACTGCATTAGCTAGAGGGTGTGCTGGGGTGAAGACTAACCTCAATATCCCTGAGTCACGTCTCGTCTCCCGTCTCCTCATCTTTTCTTCCCCTGCTCGAACCCTCTCCTACACCTACACCACCTCCTCCTCCTCTTCATTATCCAGCACCACCTGTCCGCTCGCGGCCCCAGTGTCCCAACCTATCGAGCCGTCCAGCAGTGGTTCCTCAATCCCCACCTCCGACGGGCCGAACCACATTAGCTCGACCTTATGTTTTTAGTTTTAAACAACTTGTCAGTGATTTTAGCACATTTGCCGCGTCCAATTTAGGGTATGCGTTATCTTTTGCGCTTGTCATGTAGCCACTCTTCTTTCTCAATTTTGCGTCCTATCGTCCACCAGAGTTTTAAGCCAGGTGGTCGTCAACTACTATTGAGGTGATGATTAGTTTTGTCAAGTGGGGGTCTATAGGGAGGGGCGGGCCTTAGAGAACCGAAGTGTTTCATTGGACTAGCCCAATGTGCATAAGAAGAAGCATCCAATGGGCGAAGGAAATCGTAATTCATTAACAAAAACGGAAATCGTAAAAATAAAATTAAAAAAAGGTTTTTTTTTTTTTTTTTTTTTTTTTTTTACATTTTCGGAAACTATGGCGGCCAAATTTAAACTATGGCGGGCCGCCATAGTTTCCTCAATGTATGGGAAACACTGTGTGTGTTACTGTGAGTGTTACTGTAACGGTGTCGTCTGAGCTGCCCAAGGGTGCTGGCCTGGGGTCCAGTAGTGCTGCTGCTGCTGTGCGTGCGTGCGTGCATGTGTGCGTACGTGTGTGTGTGCGCACATGTGTCTGTGTGTCTGTATGTATAGTTTCTCATGTGTCCTCTTGTGTGTTCTACAGGGTGCTTCCTAGTGTTACTGTAACGGTGTGGTCTGAGCTGCCCACGGGCGCTGGCCTGGGCTCCAGTGCTGCCTACTGTGTGTGTGTGGCCGCCGCTCTGCTCTACACACAGGGGGGCATCTCCTCTCCATCACCAGGCTCCGATGGGGATACAGCAAGGTACACAGGCATACGCACACGCACACGCACACGCACACACACACACACACGCACATATTATCCCTTCAAAAATGATATGCTTTCTACACACACACACTTACATACATTGATACATAGATAGACACATACTGTACGTATATATACATGTATCTGGATTCCCTGCATTTTTTTCACTCCATTTTTTTTTATTATTTTTGTATTTTATTTTTATATTTTTTATTTCTTTTTGTTTGTCTTCTTTCTTTCTTTTATTTTTAATATATATTTCTTTTTAAAGAATTCCCCTTTATTTTTTATTTTTAAATGTATTTTTCCCCCTGTAGTTATTGACTGCCTGCACTGCCCATCAGTGAGATCATTCTTCTGTCCTGTTCTGTAGGTGGAGTAGTGAGGAGCTGGAGCTGATCAACCAGCTGGCGTTTCAGGGGGAGAAGATTATCCACGGCAACCCCTCAGGGGTCGACAACGCTGTCAGTACATGGGGTAAGAACACAGAGCTGCCTCTCTGTCACAAAGTTGGACAAAATGCTCAAATATAAAGTGGGTGGGTACATCACAACTGAAGAGAGCGAAGTAAAATTCCGCTGACCCCGAGAAAATAGTCTCTCAACATGGCAAAATCCACGCAGTGCAAGGTTGGTTTAATTTCAATTGAAATAAATGATAGAAGCCCGCAACACTGTTAATGCTCCCAGTGATTTATTTGCACGTCGTTTCGGACCTTCGTCCTTTTTCAAGTGCAACCGTTTTCAAGTGGTTTAATTTCAAACTTCATTCTATCAAGACAAGTATTTACACTTGCAGTCTGGCATAATAACGGGGTTGTTTTGAACGTTGTTGCAACTGGATAAGACTATTTTTGGGGGCAGGCTACCAATAGCCGTTCACTTGCGCTAGCTTAGCAACATGGACATGCGAATTCACAAGGACTGCATGGAATGTGAAAAAAACGTTCTGGACACTAGGGCTGGGCGATTCACCCTGAAAAAAAAATCTAGAGAGAAAAGTAGGCTCTGTTTGTGTGGCGGTGCCTCTGGTGTGTGTGAGTGAAGCCTACTCGGACTGGACCAGTTCCTATGGACATGGGGTAGCCTATAACAGGGGTTTTCAAAGTGGGGCCTGGGGACGCCTGGGGGACCGTGAGAGGATGCCAGGGGGGCCGTGGCAGATTGGCAGGGAAAATATAGCAAAATTAATTGAATGACCTACTGTAAGTAGCCAAAATAAACCAAAAATAGTCTTAAAATCCCAGTGGAATATTTTTTTTCTTAACAATATTTATGTATTGTGCTTTCTGTAGTACCTGAATGGTCTTAGGAATACACAAACTTTATCAAGGTGTGAGACTGTGTGCACAGAAAAAAATAGTGTGGCACGTCCCATGTCAAGGGGGGCTTGGCTGGAATCTACCTGTATGTGGAGGGCTCATAGTAAAGTTTGGGAACTCCAGGCCAAAATGGCCTAATGTAATTTATCCCAGAACATTGCTAATAGAAATGACCAATTGGGAGTACATTGAAACATCTCAGAGAAAGAACAAAAAATGGGAGGGGTAAATCCTCAGGCACTGTTGAGATTTGTCGTCACGTGCCATCCATCCCCACAATATATTAATGATGCATTATAGTACAGATGTATGGAGGCTCTTGTCCCAGATGAACAAATTTAGCAATTGCCTGCTGGTTTCCCATCAGCAGAGGTGGAACGTAACTAAGTATTTTTTACTTCGTTACTGTACTTAAGTAGTTTTTTCTGGAATTTGTACTTACTTGAGTAAAAATAAAAATGCAGACTTTTACTTTTACTCAATTACATTTTTTGACAATTACTTGTACTTTCTACTCCTTACATTTCTAGAAGAAGACTTTGTTACTAGTTACATTTATCCTAGGTTTTCCTGTTGTGTTTCGTGGATATTTCAGTAGCCTCAGCTGCGGGCAGGGAGGCGGGACCAAGCCCCTCTTCCAAATTGACACCCAGACAGAAAATATACTTTTAAAAACATTAACAGGACTCCATAGTCATGTTCAAATAGAACCGAAAACCGTTGCAGACACTTTTTCCTATTGGATCAAGTAGGTAGACATGGAGAAAGACAGCCATTGCGTGAGTAGGCCTACTTGTACTTTTGTACTGAAAAGTACATTTAAAAGTTAGTACTTAGGACTTTTACTTAAGTACGTTTTTGGGAAACAACTTTTACTTTCACTTGAGTAATTTTTTCGCAGGGTACTTCTACTTTTACTTAAGTACACAACTTCAGTACTTCTTCCACCTCTGCCCATCAGAGCCCATAGTAGCCTAATGCGTCTGAATACATGTCGATGCATCTGAACACTGCTGCGTTAACACGGCGAAAACATTTTGGAGCAACACCCTAAAACAATGCTTACTTCAAGACGGTAACGTTTGCAAGCCTGAGTAGATTAGATATCGCGTTTCATGCCTTTAAATCAGACATCAGCGCATTCGCACAGGATTAGAACTAGTTTTACAGCTGGTAATTTCTCCGAACTGCAACAGGCGGTAAAACTCTCGGCGAAGTTTACCGATATCGCCGCTATCTTTCTTTACTGACATGGCGCGTTCAGACGCGGTTACTTTACCACAAGTCTCCTAACTAGTCCCACCCGAGTAGGGCTTTAGAGAGAGGGGGAGAGAGAGGGGGAGAGAGAGCGCGCGAGAGACCGAGTGCTCCGGTTGCTTGGGTGTGTGTGTGTGTGTGTGTGTGTGTGAGCGAGAGAGGGAGGGAGAGAGATTCCTTTCAACTCACATATGTTGGTTAAGATTATACAGGCGAGGAAGCAGCGCATCCAAAACTTTAAGCATGTTGAAAACCTCTCTTCTCTGCCGAATAAATTGGAAGCATATCGTAGTAGGTAATTCTAGGCTAATTGCATCCGTGATTGCTTTCCACCTTGCGCCACTATTGTGGTAGGGGTAGAGTAGTTTGTTTAGCATTTTCTCCGCGAGATGTTTTCGTTTCAAATATTGAAACATGCCTGTAGTCCGGCTTGTACGACGTACAGCTTACGTTACGACAACATTGTCATTAACAATTTACAAAGTGGTAAGTTGTTTAAGTCATCATTGGCAAAACGATAGGAGGTAGTGTCACCTTTTTTGAGTAGCATCCAACTGCAGTTTGCAGAAGTGGGCAGGTCTGGATTTCTGAGATCCTGCCCCTCCCATTTTGGATCTCGCCCCTCCTATTTTTCCTATTATAGTAGTCTGTACAGTCCCACACCATCCCTACGTCACCCTATTTGAGAATTTGCGCCAAATGTCTTCTCCGGCGAATGCATAGGCCTACACTATTCTATGCACACAGCTTGTATCGTGTCTCGTCGTTTGGAGTGCTAAATAAATGTATTTACTAAACACTGGACATAGAATCATTCATGCCCAAGTGTAGCACACCAGCATACATTGATGACTCTTATAGCTGCTTTGGACAATAATAATGCCTATGTAGGCTAATTGCGGTGTGAAGTGGTTTGTAGGCCTATTAGGTCTCGTCGTTGGTTAAGTAAATATATTTACTAAACACTGGACATAGAATCATTCGTCAATCATGATAGCGCACCATATTTGAGAAATGGACCCAAATTATCTGGCGAATGCAGTAGGCTTATTCTATGCACACAGCTTGTTATCGTGTCTCGTCGTTTGAAGTGTTAAGTAAATATATTTAGACCTACTAAACACTGGACATAGAATCATCCATCAATAGCGAATGCGTTACCCTGTATTCTAGGGAGATTGTATCGTGTCTCGTCGTTTGGAGTGTTAAGTAGGCCTAAATAGGCCTACATTTACTAAACACTGGGCATAGAATCATTCATCAATAGTGAATGCGTAGTTGGCTACACTGTATTCTATGCACACAGCTTGTAGGCTATCATGTCTCGTCGTTTGGAGTGCTAATTAAATATATTTAGCCTACTAAATATATTTAATTTTCATTTTCCACGTTCCAATTGCATGAGTGTTTATTTCCATTTACATAGAATAATTTGTCCTTGACCTTACTTTCTCTTTCATAGTAAAGGAGAAGATTGAAACGGTCTCTGCAACTGCTTTAGGTTCCATTGATTTAATGATAATGTTAAGCGCTGTTAGACGGTTAAAAACAAAAGGTTAATGCTAAATGTGTCAGGGTGTCAGTTTGGAAGCGGGGCAGATGCACGAAGGATAGGCCTACCAAAGGCTACTGCAATGGCCTGCTCAGAGTCCAGTCCCCAATCCTAAAGAGATTGTGGCGACAGCATCCAGGCTTTGGGACTTTGAAGAATGTGCTCATGCTTTTCAATGATGGGTAGGCCTATGTTTAATTTCCAGCGGATCACACACGGAGTAGCCTAATTCGCCACTGCACAGGCGTTTTACTGCCTACTTTAGTTTTCTTGTAGTAGCCTACCCATCTTTCGAATTTTAGAAACTGGCACCAAATATCTGGTCTTCAAACTAAGATAGGCCTACTAAGAAGAGACACTTAATATTAATTCAAATTAGACCCATGCGTTAACAAATACTACATGTAGCTTATATTAGCTAATAATAATAATAATAGCTTATATTAATTTCCCTCGGGATTAATAAATTATACTAAACAGGGTCGTGTGCTGTTCATCGCGCGGTTCACTCAAAGCTCCCCGCTCGTGTTTCCTACACTCACCAAACCATTATACATTAGTGGAGTAGAGAGAGTGATTTTATTTGTGAAAACTCTGCGTCTCTGCTCTGCACGGTGCAGTGACTTCCAGAGCTATTTTTCTTCCCATGTAGAAGCTTAGCGCTGCCGCTGAATGACAAGGGGGAGGCACTCGATGTGCTCAGGGGGGAGGAGGAAGATGTGCTCAGGGGGGAGGAGGGAGATGTGATCCAGACCTGCCCCCCGCCCTGCACACTGCAGTTGAACATACTTGCCTTTTTTGAACAGGAGCCCGTATTCCTCACCCGGTTCACTATATTTCTGTCAAACCATTTCACTCACCACGTTTGTTTGTGCATGTAGCCTAATGGGGGAGGAGACACAGAGAATGCACTAGGTAGACCTGCGTCTTCACCAAGTGGCGAACGTAATGCAATGCGCTGTGCGCTTGGATACATAAACTGACGGATGATAAAAAATAATAATAATAATAAAAAATAATAATAAATTTAAAAAATCGTATAACGCGATTTCTCAAAAAACAAATCGATTTGACGTTCAAACTCGATTTTAAAATCACATCGATTTTTTGCCCAGGCCTACTGGACACATTGTTTACACCCTGGCTGACTCGGAAATGAGGTCCGGTGTCCAAAATCCACTTTAACAAAAAAGGTAATATGTGGTGTGTGCTGCATGGGGCTGTATCGTTTTCCTTTTAGTTGTTGAACTGAGGCAGTGCGACCACTGATATGTGTACTTCCATGGCCTCTTAAGGGTGTAAGCTTTTGATGCACATTCTGGGCTGTTTATGTACACTCATGTACTTATGTACTATTCTTTTATTCATCTCACAGGAGGCATATTAAGATACCACGCTGGCAAGATTACTCCGTTGAAAAGGTATGTGGACATTAATGTCTCTTATTTTACAAACCAACACCTCTCGCAATCATGTCTAAAAGAAAAAGCGAAGCCAGGATGAACGTTTACCGTGCCGGTTGAAAACAATGGCATTCAAACAATGGCTGTGTATGTTTCTGTCTATGCCACTTGGTGCAACTTATACCTGCTTCGAATGTATTGAATCAAAAGTGTCTGACCTCACACAAAAAGGCACATAACATTTGACAGCTACAGCATTATTCACACAAACAGCCATTAAATAAATGTCTTTGAAAGTGCCCTACCCTTTACCTCACCCGGCTAATGTTGTCTGTGAACTGTCTCCTCAGGGTGCCAATGCTGCGGATCCTTCTCACCAACACCAGAGTCCCACGCAGCACCAAGATACTTGTTGCCGGTGTGAAGGACAAAATCAACAAGGTACACTCACTCATTCACTCACTCACTTGCACACATACGTAAATGCCCAGACGTACACACACACACACACACACACACACACACACACACACACACACACACACACACACACACACACACACACACACACACACACACACACACACTTTTTTCGGGCGCCAATGGGAGCTTCCCCCTTGCACGGACGAGGCATAAATGCAATTTGGTTGTGTGCACTTGTGTGCTGTGGAATGCTATGACAATGTGAGTTGGAGTTTCCCCGTTGGGCTTTCACTCACACACACACACATACATACACACACACACACACACACACACACACACACACACACACACACACACACACACACACACACACACACACACACACACACACACACACACACACACATACACCTGTGACACCCAGGTCTGTGATTACCATAATGGCTGCCACCGTGGTGCTAGCTAGACTCTCTCTTGGGGATCAGGCTGTTTAAGACAAAAAACAAAAAGAGAGGGCAAGAAGGAAGGAGAAAAAAAACGAGTAGAAATTCAAGTACTCGACAGGCACCTCCGGCTGGACTCCCTGTGGTTGCCTTGACAACTGTGACAGGTAGGCTAGGCTGGAGTACAATGGGGGGCGAGGGGGGGCCAGGTTGGGGGTTGGTTGGTGGCAGTGTTTGGCTTTTTTTTTCAACAGTGGTGTGTGGTGGAGGTAAGGGGAATGAGGAATGGAAGTTTGTGACCTTTTTTCCTCTCCCAGGTGGGAGGTGGGGTGGCATACACACACACACACACACACACACACACACACACACACACACACACACACACACACCGTGAAGCGCAGCTTCCTGCTAAATCAGGATGTGGTAATTGCTGTCAGAGGGGAAAAGGGCTACTGCTGTTGCTGCTTCATTGGCTGGTGCGTGTGTGTGTGTGTGTGCGTGCGTGTGCGTGTTGCTCTGGCTTCCTGCTCTGTCCGTGACTCTGCCGTTGTCTAATTAGCTGGCTAATGATGATCATTACTAGGGCTGCACGATTATGGAAAAAATCATAATCACGTAGCCTGGTTCCTACCAGACCTCCGTGTGTGTGCTCTGGAGCCCCCTGGTGGCACTCCAAACACACACATCGGTCTGGGAGCATGTGGCAGGATTCAATATCTGGATTCAAAAAATAATGCCGAGCATTTATCACTTCAATATCACTGGCAGCTCACATTGGGGAGTCACAGGTCATATTATAGACTATATTGACGCTTTATAGATCAACAGAAAATGGTTTTGAAAGAATTTGTTGATATTGAAGCAATAAATGCTGAGATTATTGTTTTGACTGTAGAAATGGAATCCTGCTACATGCTCCCAGACCTAGTAGTGAAGCTCACAAAGCTGTGCGGAACTACAGGTCGGGCAAGAGCCAGGCAAATAATCACGATTATTTTGGTCAAAATCGTAATCACGATTATTAATCACAATAACAAGATGATATAACCAAGAATGAATTGTATACGGGATAAGAAAATAAAATGAATTGTAATAATTAGGTAAAGGCAATAGCATGAAACTTAGGTGGACAGATTTCTGGCCAGAAACACCAGCCTGTCAGTATATTCTGGCTTCAAGGACGCTCTCAAAGGTAGGTCACTATTGCCACGATTAAATCACGATTGAAATCACGACTTCGATTTCAGAATTTTATCACGATTTTCGATTATTTTCGATTAATTGTGCAGCCCTAATCATTACTGTACGTTAGACCACAGTGCAGATGAAGGCAGCAGCTCCAGGGTCTACGAAAGACCCTCCGCTCTATATGACTCGCACCCATGCCCTCTCATGTGCTTACAGGATATATTTAGTACACGTCACTTACTCTGCACTGCATATAGCACACATGTACTATGTGGTGGGCGGTGGTAGCTCAGGTGGTAGAGGAGCCGTTCGGCAACCCAAAGGTTGCAGGTTCGAGCCCCGCTCGACCTGACTCCATCGTTGTGTCCTTGAGCAAGATACTTAACCCCAAGTTGCTCCTGGTGGCAGGGTGGTACCCTGCGTGGCAGCCACGGCCACCGGTGTGTGAATGGGTGAATGTGAGGCAATGTAAAGCGCTTTGTAAAGCGGAAAGGCGCTATATAAATGCAGTCCATTTACCATTTACCATTTATGTAAGTACACCAACTGAATAACCAAATAAAACCAACTGTACTAGGTGTACTTGGTGTCTCCTGTCTGACCATCTGCTCTTTATAATTAACTTCCTGTCATCTCGTATACTTATTACACAAAGTATATAGACACCTATGTATTTACTCATTGCATGAGCTAGATTGATTGATTGCTTAAAGCCACCCTCAGCAGATTGTGTGAGTTTGTGCAGAACGTGTGACATGCCTGTCTCAAAATGTATTCTGTAAGGGACCGTTCGTTATTTATTTTTGGGGTCACCGGAAGAAAATAGGGGAGGGTCGTGTCATTTTTTTCATTGCTGTGGGGAGGGTCATCAAAGTTTTTTAAGCTCGCTAGGGGAGGGTCATCCAAAAATGTTTGTCCCATTTATTACAAAAAGCATTTCAAAGTAGCCTTGTTTGTTGTATGTTTCAATGCAACATAGCCTCAGAAACGGCCCTTTCGCTAAGCAGCGTTGGTCAATCAACGTCAAAAATAAGGCAGGATAAGGCTAATTCTTAATTCTCCCTAGGGGAGGGTCATGCATTTTTTGACGGCGTCGCGGGGAGGGTCATCAAAGTTTTGAAGCTCGCTAGGGGAGGGTCATGCAAAATTTGACGATCAAAGGTGGTCATCTTCCGACGACCCCGAAAATAAATAACGAACAGTCCCTAATTTAAAAAAAATGCTGTTTATCGCTGCTCATGGTCTGAATGTTTTTCATCACTCAATACAAATGTGAATGTAACTGTCATAGCTGTTACCAGAATGACAATGACAAAGTCGTAATGTATAACCAAAGGCCCTGTGTACTGCTATAGTGGTGTAGTACTATGGTAGTAAAGGCTTTTCAGTGACTATTACAGCATTCCAATAGTGGAACGACGCGCATTAAGAAACTACATGTTTCATTCATTCACTCACTCACTCACTCAGTCAGTCTCTCACTCTTTTCCCCCCCACAACTCTGTCTCCAGTTTCCCTCCATCCTCAACCCAGTGCTGGACTCGGTAGATGCGGTGTCCTGCACCTGTGAACAGACTCTCATGGAGATGGCGAAAGGCGTGCCAACGGCAGAACACTACACCACCTTGGAGGTACGTACAGTACTAGTAGTTTATTTTTCAATTCACTGTTTTTTTATTTTTTTATTTATACACAAGATTGCAAGATTGGAAATGTTAGCCTTACAGAATCAGTAGACAACAGTCACCCACCCACCCCACCCCAACCTTAGATACACATCACATGACCCAAAAGGCCATAAATGGAGTAAATTACAGATAGTTGGTTACAGGGAAGCGGGTCCACATCTCAGCCATGGATGAAATGCCCTTGATCAATGAATGCATGAAATCCCTACATAGTGTAGCTCCAATTTATGCCAGTCTGTCAACGTATATTGATCTGCATAGATTGACTTGATGCTTTTTACTTGAAACTTGAATAATAAGTTTGCTAATATTTTCAATCTTTGCAGATTTTATGAATTGTGATTTAAAAAAAAAGTTATTATTGTTGTCGTTGCTCTTTCTTCATTTGTCTTAACTGTTTCCGCACAGGAGTTGATAGACATCAATCAGCACCATCTGAATGTGATGGGAGTAGGCCACCCCTCTCTAGACATCCTCTGCAGGGTCACTCTGGCGCGGGGTCTCCACAGCAAACTCACAGGGGCCGGAGGAGGAGGCTGCGGCATCACTCTGCTTAGACCAGGTACGCAAGTGTATGACAGACCAAGTACCCAAGTGTGAGATTTAGACCAGGTATCCAAGTGTGCTTCTATTTCGTTTCCCATCCAAAACTCATAAAGCTAATTTTATGAATATAATTAAGTATATACCTAACATAATATGCTATACTTATAATTAAGTAGTATATAATATAATGTGCCACAAACATGTCATTTTAGTTGACAGAAATTCAACTAATTATGCATTTTCCCCAAAGGGTAAAAGCCATATTTACTACTTAACACTGCTCAACTAATTATGCATTTTCCCCAAAGGGTAAAAGCCATATTTACTACTTAACACTGCAAAAACAGTTGCTCTTTAATGTGTGAGAGCCGGATTTCATGCTTCTTTGTCAGGGAGGAACACAGGGCTCAAATGCATGGGTATATTTTCTTCCAGCCCAGCTCAATTGGGATTAACAGGAATGAAATCACCAACTTTTATACAGAATGTTAAATGGTTCATGGATCGATAGCAAGTGATGTGTGTAATATGTATAGCTGCAGTAGTGTTTTATGAGTTTTATTCAAGTCAACTGTTTTGCATTCAGTGCCAAGCAAATCAATATCCTGTCTGTGGGAGAACACTGCTTAGAGCAATTGCTGTTTAGAGACAATAAATATATCCTGAGGTGTGTTAACACCTCAAGGCAGCAGCTGCATTAGACAGAGTTGGCATGTGAAAGCAGCGGAGTTAAGTGGCATTTGTGAGGTACTGTGAAAAAATGCCACCAGGTTTCTAATACAGTAACTGTCTGCGGTCTAATACTTAGACCACACTGTAATAATGTTGAAGTGACAAGTATGTGCAACTGTGAAAGCCATTAAATGGGCTTTGTTTAATCTAAAATGATCTAAGTATGATCAAAGTGTGCAACCACACAACTGACTTTTCAGTGTTGTTACACCTTCTTAATGACTCTGAAGAAGGTGTAGCAACACCGAAACGTTAGTTGGGTGTTTGTACATGATAAATGTTTAAAAACTAGGCTACAATGTGCCAGCTCCAACCTCTACTGTTAAGTGATGTTTGTCCCGCTGTGATGCACCTCACCAGCAAGCTGAGGGATGAAGTCCAAATTGAACTATGAGCAAAGTATGTACTAGCAGACTGTCTTGCCATAGTTTTCTGAGAGACAGTTAGACTTCCAAGCTGTAGGACCACCGTAGACGACAGCTTTGCATCGTTTGAAGGTCAGATTGAGACGTGGTGTATGCTGCCATTACATTTCATTACATATAGCAGACACTTGTATCCAATGGCAAACAGGACATAATCGGCATTATACTTGTGGGGGAAATGCAGAGCCCACTGGTCAAACAGGGCCTGTGCAGAAGATGAGGGTTAGTGTTTTTTATGAAAGAAAACTGTCTCAGTTGAAGGTTGAGAGAGAGAGGCCTAGTCTTTTAGCAACTAGTTTTGCCATTGATGAAGAGCAGTCTGGGTACGCTCTGTGTTATCAGAGGGTGACTTAAAACTCCACCTTGTGATAACAGTATGAGATTTTCCCTTCCGTTGTATTCTGTATTCAGTGTACTAGCTAGTGTATGGCATGTGTAATATACTTGATTATTTTATTGTCTTACTTTTTTGCCTGATGAAGGTCTAGCCAGACTCTGCGTGATGGAGGTCTAGCGACCAAAAGATGCAGCTTCAGTAAAGACATTAATGCATATTCTTGAAAGAGTACAGATTTGTATTCCTCTACTTATTGTTTTTTTGCTGCTTATTTAAGTCTGTGAGTTGAGTCGATAAACTTTGTTGTAATCTTCTCCGGGGTATGTTTACACACCTCAGAACATTATGGACGATTTTTTATTTTTTATTTTTTTTAAAGCTACGGTGGGGTGTTGAGTAGAGGAGAGTGGAGGTCGCCACAGATTTCTCAACCGTTAGTCTGCCGACAGATTTCAACAGGACTTGTCAGGCAGGAAGGCGACGGTTGCCTTATTGTCTTTGTTTTTTTTGCGTTTGTTTTTGTTTATGCCCCGAGCCTTCTTAGTATACGCAGAATCTTAATCAGCGTGAACACATTTCCCCCAACAAAATAAATACTCCAAAGTCTGCAATGACTGCAAATGATAGCGAGCGAAGCTAAGTGCTATTTCTTCCTCACGCCTCTTGTTTCCTCAGGAAGGAGGAGAGTAAACAGCTTCATTTTCACTGGAGTCATTACAGTAATTAGTTTTATTTATGAATTGCGCCTTACATTTCAGAGCCATTCAGAGGAGAGTGGTTTGAGATTTATATGAGAAAATAAATTAAACTCTTTTAGTCTACCAGACTGTTATTAATCCAACAAAGTACAGTACAGTACTGCAGCAGTGCACAGTGTTGCAGACATGTCGTGACAAGATAAAACGGCAAAAAGAGAGGGATAAGCAGAGGGATATTTTCGATAGATGTGACAATCTGTGAATAATGTTGGTAATTTATTAAAAAAGTAAAACTCAAGGTACATATGGCATTATCGCATAAGCAATGCAACATGAATGTCTTGCATGAGCAAAAAAGTCTTGCAAGTCTTTTATTACACTACTACGACATGACACAAAGCATTTAGTAACACATTACTCTTTGGTCATTGCCATTCTAGTAACAGCAAATTTATAACAGGAGCCATTCCTTAACAGATTAAAACTTAAGTATCATTTAATGTGATTAGAAGCCAATGTTGACTTCTTTCAGGAGTGGCAGCTGTGATTTCTCATACTTTTCTCAGAGGTTTCAGATGGGAGACGAGAAGGAAAGAATGACGCAGGAGGGGAGAAAGAGGAGAAGAGGGAAGGAGAGGAGAAAGAGTATGTGATTGATAAGAGGGCCATTGGCAGAGAGGGTGATTGTGGTGCAGAAGCGTGGGTGGCGGGTGGTTTTGAAAGGTTGCCTGGCAGGCACTAGAAGGGGAAAAGGCTAAGCATCAGCAAAATAAAAGTTTATAAGAAGAGGAGAGGAAAGGGGAGGGGAGGGGAGGGGAGGGGAGGAGTGAAATGGAGATGAGAGGAGAGGAGAGGAGAGGGTAGGGGAGGGGAGGGGAGGAGTGAAATAGAGAGGAGGGGAGAGGAGAGGAGAGGAGAGGGGAGGGGAGGGGAGGGTAGGAGTGAAATAGAGAGGAGATGAGAGGAGAGGAGAGGGTAGGGGAGGGGAGGGGAGGATTGAAATGGAGAGGAGAGGGGAGGAGAGGAGTGAAATGGAGAGGAGAGGAGAGGGGAGGGGAGGAGAGGAGTGAAATGGAGAGGAGAGGAGAGGGGAGGGGAGGAGTGAAATGTAGAGGAGAGGAGAGGAGAGGAGAGGGAAGGGGAGGAGAGGAGAGGAGAGGGGAGGGGAAGAGTGAAATGGGGAGGAGAGGAGAGGAGAGGAGAGGAGAGGAGAGGAGAGGAGAGGGGAGGGGAGGGGAGGGGAGGGGAAGAGTGAAATGGGGAGGTAGAGGAGAGGAGAGGAGAGGAGAGGAGAGGAGAGGCAGAGCCAGAGGGCCAGCTGCACTACCCCATCACAGCAGGACAGGATGGCAATAATCTCTCTCTCTCTCTCTCTCTTTCTCTCTCTCTCTCTCTCTCTCTCTCTCTCTCTCTCTCTCTCTCTCTCTCTCTCTCTCTCTCTCTCTCTCTCTCTCTCTCTCTCTCTCTCTCTCAGCAGCCAAGGGTGTTAGTAGCTTGAAATTGTCAACCAAACACATCATGTGTTGTTGACAGTAACACAACTAATAACTGGTATGTGTTGTAGTAATGTAAAAGCCATGTAGTATGTAGTAATTTAATGTAGTAATGGAAAAGCCTTCTTAACATCTTTGGCGTGCAAAAGCTCTTTCATGTGTGTATGGGCCAGATGGAGTACTTTCATGTAGTGGAGGAACTAAGGGCTCATGGGAATTTCTGTAGCAAAATGATATTCTAAAAAAACCCAATAAAACAAGAAATAGGGCATAGGACAGTAGATGAGTTTTGTTTCGATTTTTTTTGTTCAAACCTTTGCTCATATACTGTCAAAATGGCTTTGAAACATTTGGAAATTTCCGGCATAAAGTATAACTACTTCCTACTCTCTGCCCTTGTGTATTCCAAAAGGGTGTTGTGCCTTTCAGCTTGTGGGTGGGTAAAGTTCCACAAAGTAATCTAATAGTCCAGTCAAAAGTAACTCACACATCACTAATGCAGATGGAAAATGGAAGAATTTTAAGGCATGATTAAAATAATAAAGTGCTACCCAGTGCCGTGGACAGACCAGGCCCTACTCTCTGCCCTGGTCATTGGTGAAGTCCAAATTTCACCCTAAAAAAGGCATGTCAAATTTGTCAGCCCTGTCTCTGTCCTCCACATAACAAGCACTCTCCATAGTCAGTTGGACTGACTGTAGTTTCTGACATTTCTGTGTTCTGCAAAACTGAGATTTGGGGCACTGAAGTACTCCAGTAATGGGAACTGTCTGTGTGTGCTTGCGCGTCTCGTCGAGAACGGTACTTGAAATTCTAATTTCACAGGTGTAACTGCCTGCGCAGCTAAAAATGCCAGTCTATTATTGTGCTGCTGTTTTGGGATATCTACTGCGAAGGAGCAATTGTAACTGTGTGCAAGTGCATTGGTGCCTGTGATGATGTGCGAGATGTGATCGCTCCAATAAGGGGGGCATTTTCTTATTAGATATAAATGAAACCTGCAACATCATACTGTAGGTCTTGTAAAGATTAACGCCAAATTGATTCTATATGTTTATTAGTCAACATGGTGACTGGGAAGTGCACACTGTATTCGGTAGTAGTAGAGTAGAGTAGAGTAACTTTATTAATCCCCAGGGGGAAATTCAGGTATCCAGTAGCTTACATAAATACACAAATAAACAAATGCCCACATGGACATTTCAAGACACAAATAACACAGGAATAGTCCGGGAGGGGAAATGAAAATAAAAATAGTAAAGATAAAGAATGTGAAAATGTAATATGTAAAAAATGTAAAAAGGTAATTGTGCAAAAAGACATTCTGTGACTTGGGATAGACCATGTGCAGAAAAACATACTCTATCAGTTAAGGTAGGGTAACACGTCTCCAATATAGTTTGGTGACATACTTTAAGTCTACACTGGAATAAGGACTTCATCATGGGATCATGTTATAAAAAGAAGAAAGGCTTTCTCAAGAATCACATGACTGTTTTGTCCTTTTCCAATCACATCCATGGCAGAAACCCTCTGGTCAAACAGACAATTCTCTTCTCTTCTCTCAGTGGTCAATTAGGATCATCTGGATAGCTTTTTTTTCTTTTTGGTTTGGAGGTTTGTCAACGCTCACACACCATCTAAAAAGCTTCCTTTGATCTTCAGAGGCCCCGTGCACCTTAAGATCTCTGCTTTTATTGTCTGACCGACTTGTAGGCCTATTCATTTGATTTCACACAGACTGCTGTGGTCTTTTGGAAATTACCTCTTTTAGTCAGTGATTCATATGTAATGCAGGGTCTGGAAATGAACTGTGGAGTTCATTTGAAACTTTTGGAAATGAATGACTGAGAGAAAATAATTATTATCCTTATAGGACAATTAACAGTATATCTTTTTTTTTCACGTTTACCTTTTCAGACACGGACGCAGTGGTAGTCCAGAGCACCGTTCAGGACCTGAAAGACACGGGCTATGAATGCTGGGAGACGAGCATTGCTGCGCCCGGAATCCAGCTGCATTCTTCCCACGCCGTCAAGGAGGAAGCCATGAATGTGTTCAACAGATATTAACAGCACCACTGAGTGACTGGACTAGGTCAGGACAGCAGCCGCAGCAGCAGATGGGATCGTGGGAGGCTGCCGCCATCATTAGCGTCATCACCAGCCCAGCTAACAAGCAAGCACATGGGCTAGCCAATGAATCAAAGGCTGCATATCAATATCTCTCCTCAAGTCATGCCACAGAAGCACCAGGATGAAGGAAACAGTTGTTGGAGATGAGGTATTGAGACGGTCTCTCACAGAGTAGCCGTTTCCTTCGATGAAATTTGGTGGTAATCAATCACTGACCGGAAAACTAGTGTGCCTGTTTTCCAGTCGGGTTTTGCATATGACATTGCACTGTCAAAATTTTATCCAGCTTGGGAAAGCCAAAATATGGCTCTGCTTTGTGCACCGCAAACTTTTGTTTGCATTTTGGGATGCTGTGATAATTTATCATTTCATGTGTTTTAAAAGGGCTTTTCATGCTGTTACGAGTTATGAAATTCTATGAATGTCATCAGTATGGATTTATACTGTACATCCTATAAAAGTTTGTTTTTAAACTCTGAAAGTTGAGAGGCCAAGGATTGCCAGTTACAACTGTAATTACTTCTTTGACCAGCAGATGGCGGCATCCATTCAGCAAACGAGCCCTCGCTTCTACTTTGAAGAAATTAATTATCAGGACTCCACTGAGAGTGATGTGAGCTGATCATCTAACCACATCAGTTCATTTTTGACACATTGTCAATCAGTCATACTGTAACATACTGCCTACGCACAGTGGATGCCCGTACACACACACACACACACACACACACACATACACACACAGAGATAGAGAGAGACGCAGTAAGGCTGAGCAGGTTTGTTTTAAGCAAAAGTCACGGTTGTCTATCTTTTCCATACGAAGGAAAACAATAAATTGGCCTCTGAGGATGCCTCCTCGTGAAAGCATGTGTCTTTACTTTATTTTTTTGGTCTTGTTTCCTTACTCTCTGTTGGCTTCAGCACACATACTACTATCTTCAACTTAAGCCTGTCCTGTGCTCTGTCAGTGTACATGTTTCCCATTATAAATATTAATTTGTGGGCTTGTCATGGTGTGTTTGAGGTGATTACACATGCCATGATATTCCAGCCCCCCTTATGCCACTACCCACCTCAGTTCAAATCCACGGTTGCCAGGCGACTCCTGGCCCCCTTCCAGTACCTGGCTTTGGTTCATTCCGGAAGCACAATGTAGGAAATTAACTTCTCCCCACTTTGTCACAAGAAGTGGCAGTGGCAGCAGCGGCAGCAGCAGCAGCAGCAGCAGCACTAGGAGCGACGGGGGCCAGATTTTTTGTTCCACTCAAAATCCCTGAGCTGCCATGTAATTCACTTGGAATTTCTGTGGAAAATTCGAGATAAAAAAGACTATTTTGAAGACCATGCCCCTAGCTGTAGAGAGGGACATTTTCAATTATATTGAGCAGGTTTGGTCTATTTGTTCTCTCGACTCATTTTTCTTCATTTCTCTTCCTCCTCTTTTTCTGAAGATGGAGGTGGGGCTGGCATATGCCCTCTACGCCCACGTACCTGTTCCAGCGAACAAATAGGTGCTCACATCAGGCCCTCTCATGCTAAATGACTTTGGCCCTGGACGAGTGGAGTGGGGCGTGAAAAACATGCTGGCTTCTTCATCTGCTGCTGCTCGCCCTCCCTCTTTCACCTCTCTTTCTCTGTCTGTCGCTCTCTTGCTCTTTTTCTCATATGCGCTCTCTCTCTCTTTCTCTCTCTCTCTCTCTCTCTCTCTCTCTCTCTCTCTCTCTCTCTCTCTCTCGTCTACCCCTTCACCAGTCTGTCTGACTCACTTTTACTGTCTCACTCTTTGTCTAACTATTTTCTCTCTCTCTCCCTCTCCCTCTCTCTCTCTCTCTCTCTCTCTCTCTCTCTCTCTCTCTCTCTCTCTCTCTCTCTCTCCCCCATCAAAATTTCCGAGGTTAGTTGCCGTGCTTCACTTCCAGAAAAATCAACACAGTGGCCATGATTACACGAATCAATTTTCTCCCCCCCCCCCCTCCTTCCCAACCCGCTCCTCTCTCAGAGTAGACGGATTCAGAATGTGTCGAGGGAATTGCATTCCAATCTTTGATCATCTGTAATGAAAAGATTGAAGCCTGTCTCCGAATGGAATAACAGGATTACCAACGGGATCAGGGATGGGGAGAGGAGGGTGTGTGTGTGTGTGTGTGTGTGTGTGTGTGTGTGTGTGTGTGTGTGTGTGTGTGTGTGTGTCGTGTGTGTCGTGTGTGTCGTGTGTGTGTGTGTGTGTGTGTCGTGTGTGTGTGTCGTGTGTGTCGTGTGTGTGTCATGAGGCGTTTTGGAGAGGACGGGGACAGCATCTGTAAATCTGGCTTTTCAAAGGGATGTTGGATTAGAGTCACATATGCTTCAATGACACTGGAAAAACATAGACACACACACACACACACACACACACACACACACACACACACACACACACACTAAAACATACAATTTCTCTCTCTCTCCCTCGCTCTCTCTCTTCTGTCTATCTATCTCTCTCTCTCTCTCTCTCTCTCTCTCTCTCTCTCCCTCTCTCTCTCAGACACACACACACAGAATAAAGTGAACGCCTGTAGCACAAAAAAAGCGTTCCATCTGACAATCACACTTCATGCTCTGACAGAACATTTAAAAGAATAACATAGCGTTTGTTCGCTTGCTCACACATATACATGAGCAGGCAGGCAGGCAGGCAGGCAGGGTGAAAGTGATCCAAATGAAGAGCGCCGGGGCCCGGGCACGTTTCCCCCTGCTAAAGGTCAGACGTGGGAGTCTGTGAAAATAATATAATTGATCCCCTCCGCCAGATATTGTTTGTATGTTTGAAATGTCAGGGGGCTTTAGCTGGATTGTAGTTAGATGGAGGGAGGGTGTGTGTGCGCGCGTTGGGAGGGTGTGTAAGTGTGTGTGTGTGTGTGGGGGGGGGGGGTCGGTAGGGCGCCAGACAGCGTAATGTAAAGGCGGATTGATCATCAGACATCACATGACACCTCCCCATCTCTGTGTGTCTCGCTCTCTCTCTCTGCCCTTCTCTCGTTCTCTTTCTCTTTTTCTCTCTCTTTCTCTCTCTCTCTCTCTCTCTCTCTCTCTCTCTCTCTCTCTCTGTCTGTCTGCCTGTCTCATGGTCTCTCTGTTTATCTCTCTGTTCTCTTCCTTTCATGGCACGCGCACACACACACACACAACCTCTCTCAGCTGAATTTAATTCAATTGAATAAGCTTTATTAGCAGGGAGATTTCCATAACATTATTGACAAAGTAACATGTGCAAAACAGTGAAATGGGACAGACAAATGATTCTGCACGCATGCACGCACGCACGCACGCACGCACGCACGCACGCACGCACGCACGCACGCATGCACGCACGCACGCACGCACGCACGCACACACACACACAAAAATCAACCTCAAGTCAGACATCATGTCTGCTGTTGCCCCACTGTACTGTGTTCCTCATGTCAGGGGGCAGCCTTTTGAAAAACCCCAAACCCCACATTACCCCACATTACCACTCATCACTACATCCCCCTCCAACACCAGCCCCACCCCCACACCCTCATCCCATTTCATGTCACAAATCGGCCCGTGGCAACTTAAGCAACATCATTCCCCAAAACTAACTCACATCAACACCCCCATCCCCACCCACCCCATTACAACCCCCCCCATTCCCACCCCTCTACCACATCACCATCCCTCTACCCCACCACCTCTCTACCCCATCACTACTCCGCCCCCACCTCCACCCCCCGCCCAGCACCACCCCCTACCCCCATCACCACCCCCTAGCCCCCTCACCACCCCTCTACTCTTCCACTACCTCGTCATCCCGTACCACTCTACCCTATCACCATCCCATAGCCCCATGACCACCCTCATCACCACCTCGCTACCCCATCACCATCCCCTACTCCCATCACCACCCCTAGTACTCTCATCGCCACCTCCTAGCCCTATCACCAGCCTCTACCCCCATGGCCATCCCCCTCCCCCATCACCACCTCCCTTCTCCCATCACCACCCCTGGGTTGTGCCATGGCCTCCCAGCATGGTGTAGCCGGTGCCCTGCTGTTATTTAATTACCCTGCTACTTTTCAATTCAACTGGCTTTGATGAGGGGCAGACAAGAGGACAAGGCGGCCTGCCATGCACTGGTGTGTGTTTCATAGATGACACACAGACGCACACTCACACGCACGCAGACACACACACACACAGACGCATGCATAGACAAGTACACCTGCACCAAGACTCACACATACTGTACAGTGGACACACACACACACACACACACACACACACACACACACACACACACACACACACACACACACACACACACACACACACACACACACACACACACACACACACACACACACAGACGCATGCATAGACAAGTACACCTGCACCAAGACTCACACATACTGTACAGTGGGCACACACACACACACACACACACACACACACACACACACACACACACACACACACACACACACACACACACACACACACACACACACACACACACACACACATTCCATGTCTCTCCTCCTTCCTCTGTTACCGTCTTTGCGCTCCTCCTCCTTGTTCTTCAAGCAGCTTGTGCTCTCCTAATCACTCTCTTTCTTTCTCTCTCCCCACCTCTCTATCCCTCTTTCTAGATCTCTCCTCTCTTGCCTGCTTTCTATCTGTCCCCTTGCCACTGCACCATTGTCTTTTTATCCCTTTCTTTTGCTCTCCTTGCCTCTGCATCATCTTTCTTTCTTTCTCTCTCTCCCCCTCTGTGTTTCCATTTCTCTCCACACCACTCTGTCCCCCTCTATCCTCTTCTCTCCTCTTCTCTACACTCCCCTCTTTACTATTTCCTGACTACTCTATCCGTCTCTCTCTATCTCCCTTCTCTTCTCTCTGTATCCCCTCTTTCTCAATCTCGATCCCCCCCTCTCTGTCTTTGTCCCTGCGAGGCACAGATGGTATTTTTTTTATCAATGTCAGTGGCAGCTTCTTTCTGCTCCGATGAATAGATTCTAAGGAGGCCTTGACATTATTTCAGATAACAGAGGGAGCAGAGAAAAGAAAAGAGGGTCAAGGATGGAGGGAGTTGGGGAGGGAGGACTCTGGCAATGGAGGAATAAAATGAAAAACACTATGCAATGCTGAAACAGAGTTCTTCTTTCTTCTTCTTCTTCTTCTTCTTCTTCTTCTTCTTCTTCTTCTTCTTCTTCTTCTTCTTCTTCTTCTTCTTCTTCTTCTTCTTCTTCTCCTTCTCTTATTCCCTTTGCAGGAAGGAGGGCCTTTTATAAACGGTTTCCCTGTCAAAGCTTGTCACAACGCATCAGTAAACAATAACAATGCACGTATGTTAATAGTAATAACAATAACGATGGCAACAATAATGCAAATTGTTGTTTGTTTGTGAGCATCATTGTTAGGCATCAGTCGATTGCAATTGGCCTAGTTTGCAGAGACCGACTGACGGTGCCCCTGGAATGGGAACTAATTAGTTTGTCTCTACGCTAGCGAATGCCGTGGAGAATAAAAGCTTTATATCAAAGCCAGTGGACCTACAGGTCAGCCGCTTGTTATACGCTTTTGTTCTTGCTCATTAATGATAATTAAAATGACTCACAAAACTTACCGTTTCATCTGGAATCACATTTCCTAACGGGCTCTCTCTCTTTCTTTGTCTCAAACAGAAAAGGATTGTAAGGATGAAAAGAGCACCTCTAAAAATTATTAAGTTATTAGAGGGAACAGAAAGCAAACAGATAGATGGTATTAAACTTGTATTAAAATAATTATTAAGAGAGCTGGATAAGTAAGTAAGCAAAGTTATCAGCGAGGAGGTTTTTTTTTATCTTAAATGTGTGCGTGCTGTGTGAATCCTGATTAGGTGGGCAGGGCTGTTTCTCTGGTGTTTTGTATGGTGATTTTCTTTGTCTTCTATACACATCACATCGGAAAGCGATATGAGGTTAGTATCAATTAGAGTCTATTTTATGAAACAGTGAATCAGATTTGAATATTGCAGAGGTCCCATGCGAATAGAACTAGATTTTGATCCCTGAAAAAAAAAACTGCTCATGCATTGCATTTCACACGTTACAGTAGCCTACATCCAACAATGACACCATGAAAGACATACATCTTGGGCCAAAAAAACAACTATTTGAGTTGTGATTGGTCCGCCAGTTTCAGGGCCTGGGGCATTGTCCGAGGCTAGACCCACTCGCAGACAAAAATAATTTTGCCCACTGGCGGGTGGGGCTAGTTTACTAGGCTCTTCCAGAGATTGTTCCCTGGAACATTTTTCAGAAGTAGCAGTAGTATGTTTAGGTAGCAGCAGTATCAGTAGCAGTGATGATGGGAAAGAGCTTCTACTTTGGGAGGTGAGCACTGCACTGCACCGTGCCTATTTATTTGCTGGTCAAACCACTTATCTTTTAATGAGAAACGATAACTGTGTGTGTGTGTGTGTCTGTGTGTGTGTGTGTGTGTGTGCGTGCGTGCGTGCGTGCGTGCGTGCGTGCGTGCGTGCGTGCGTGCGTGCGTGCGTGCGTGCGTGCGTGCGTGCGTGTGTGTGTGTGTGTGTGTGGTGTGTGCATACATGTGTGTACAGTATGTGTACATAGGAAGGTATGCGTGATAAATATCTGTGTTTGGGAACTGAGCAAAGAACATGTAAACCACCCTACACACACACACACACACACACACACACACACACACACACACACACACACACACACACACACACACACACACACACACACACACACACACACACACACACACACACACACTAATGTGTCTCTCCACTCCAACATATCCGTGGCCGTTGTGAATTATTTGTAGTAGGGCTCATTTCTCCAGGTTCTGCAGATGGTAGATCATTATCAAAAGTGTGGTTGGCTAGAAATAAAGTGAGGCCGCCCAGAGGAAGGTATCTGTCTGGTAAAAGGGGCTATCTGAATGCCTTCATCCAGCAGCACCATTTCAGCTTTTAATTTAATATTCAGACCTTTCGTCCACAGCCTATAAATTACTCGCGGTTCTTTTTTCCCGGTATACTGCCTGCTGAATGTTCATGTCCTGCACAGTGTTAAGGCTACACTATTCTGAGAGTATATGGTCTCCATTTACTGTTGTTAAAGTAATTCAACTCTTTTTTGAATGTTGAATCAATAATTGAGTTGAATTGAACACTGTTGTATGGTATAATATGGCTTTGCAGTGTTAATTCAACACTAACAGCATTGAATTTAACACGAATGGGACTATTTTCATTGAACATTGCATTTTACACTGTACGATATTATAACATTCTTGCACCTTAATTGCAACTCATCTCATACACTATGTTGATCCAGCAATGTTCAACTGTGTTTGAGCCTCAGGGTGTAATCTTGCTTTCTTAATGCCACATCCCTTAAGATACTACTCGTGTTATAAATAAGCTGTTATCAGAATGGCAATGACCAAGTCGTAATGCATTACTAAAGGCCCTGTGCACTGTCATAGTGGTGTAGAACTATGGTAGTTATGTATTTTCAGTGACTACCGGTATTACAACGTGGTGAGACGGTGTCTGCAGGGGCGGATTAAGAAATTATGGCCCCCTGGGCCAGACACTGTCTTGGCCCCCCATACCCACCCAAAAACGTGCCTTGACTCTGTTAATCAGACATGCTAAGAAAACTACACACAGTGCTCATAGTTAGCAGATAATTAGACACTACGATACACCACTGTTGGTGGGTAGACAATTTGTGTATGGGGATGTGGGGGCCCTCCCCCAGAAAATGTTGTATTTTTAGATGCAATATCCTGCATTCTAATCAATTCAGGGAAGGAATGGCAAATCCCATCTGACTCTCTCCCTCAACTTTGAGATGTTGAGATGACAAAATTATTGTCACCGTGCCATGCATGATGTGATGCTATGCTGAGATTACTATCAATCAGTCATTATGACTGAAAGCCAAAAAGTGCAACTTTAAATGCTGACTCCACCAAACAGTAGGTAGGCCTACACACAAGTCATTTTTGTAGCAACCACAACCAATGGTAGAAACTCATGAATTCAAATAATTGGAAAGATAATTATTGCAAAGGCTGGATTGGGTTTTGAAGGCTGGATTGGGTCGTGGCCATGGGGCCAAGTTGGCCTGGCCTCTTGGGGTCTTGGCCCTTTGCCCCCCATGAGCCCCCCCACACTTGGACCTGACTTGGCCTGTGGGACTATACCAGTTCATTGTACACTATATTGGCTGGCACATGAAGCATCTTGGAAAGATTAGTATTGCAGATGTGGTTTTGAAGGCCGATTTGGGTTGTGGACGTGGGGCCAAGTTGTCCTGGCCCCTTGGGGCCTCTGCCCCCCTGGGCCTGGGCCCGGTAGGCCCATTCATTAATCCACCCCTGGGTGTCTGGTAAGGGGCTGCAGTCATTCCACCTTTAGTAGGTCACTTTTAAAAGCTGTTCTCTTCCTCGTTGCCAGCGATGTCAATCAGGTAAAGTCAGTGGAGTTTCTATTTAATCAAAACTAGAGTCAAAGAAAAGTGTCCAAATATCAAAGGGAGTTATTCCTTCAATTGTAAGTGACATTTGGCATTTGATGCCACATGACATTTATGCGATACAAAATAAATCACAGGACTTTTCATCTGTGAAAGTTCTTTTCCATGTCATGGATTCCTGGAATTTAATTAGGCCTATACCGTATATCAAAATCGGATCAAATTGAAGGTAGCAGGACCGTTATTGATCTGCCAATCATACCAGGGTAGGGGGACCTTTACGTCAATCAAGGCTTGTGCGTTTTTAAGGAAGAAAAAGACTTGTACGTATATGCAAGATCTGATTATTTAGAAAGTATAATGATTGATTCATACAATTCATGTCCAGAGAGTGGCTCCATACATCTATTGGATCAACTACGATAATCAAATCAAGAAAGAGGCTTATGCAAAATGACTTGTGGTTCCTCCATGCGTTCACAAGCACATGGCTAGGTATTTTCAATGTCATCCTAAAATTACTTTCAATTCATGCCATGTATCTCAACATAAATCACACAAAGACTACAGTATATCATATACACTCAACAATAAGCCACAATTTAGTGGAAAATTAAGCATAATGGCTTTGACATCAAAGCTTTACATATTTTATTTTTGCTCCCATGTTTTAGTTTTTTGCCATTCCGTGATTAAAATGCACGATGCAGTGCATGGCTTATACAAAATACACTGGTGCTCAATGCCTTGAGATGACTTGAACGATTTAATGTATACCTCCTGACATGTATTTCTTTCTGTTCCACGATTAAGATGCAAAGCTTTAGGCGGCTGATTTGCTCGCTGCTGCAGGCAAATCTCTTTAAGACAGCTGCACAACACATAGCAAGTCTAATTGTTAATCAAAGCCTGCGCCTTAGTGGGTCTATTCCAAGAACTCCATTGATTTTTTCGACATCCATTCCTTGTCCTTAATCTCTTCCCCGTGTTTAAAAGGGGGAAGAAGGCCTGCATGGAGGATGGAAAAAGCAAAGCAAGGGCAAGCGGATAGGCCAACAACATCTGAAACATCATGACATCGTTTTGCGAGCACTTAGAGAGCACCGAAACACAAGTCGTAACACTGTCAGCTGATTATATCACATCGCACTCTTGACATCCTGTGTGAACCTTCGAAGAAGACAGAAGTTTGTCATCTAAAGGTAAAAACATTTTTTACACGTCTGCAATAAAACAAATCAGTCAGTTATACAGGTCACTCTGGTGGTAGGCCTACTTGCTGCTTCGCATTTGTTTAATTTTCCTTCATGAAGCTGTTTTTTTGTGAACACAAAATGTATTAAAGAGAAATAGAGCACGTTGTGAAAGACCTCAGGACAATTTGTTGAAACACAAGAATACAGAGTAATACTTGAAAACTTCACTTTTCTGTGGAGGTGGGAGATCAACCTGCTTGTCTTTACAGATCAGTAAAAGCTGGAATAATTGAGTCTCATGGTTGCAGAAGCAGAGTGCCCTCTCCCAATTCATTACTAATTGATGGTATTGGTTGGCAATTTGTTATCAGATTTGTATGCTGTGGTTGCATCTTCCACTCACATGTCAATGGGAAAGATTTTTTAGCCTTTTGGGCCAAGTCGGGGAATCCCCACTCCCACATGCTGTGGCAATGGAAACACACAGCTGTGTCCCATGGAATTGAACTGCTCATCCTTTTTGGACTGAAGAAGAAGAAAAAACAATTAGCAACCAGTTCACCAAGGCTGGGTCAATATATTCAGGCTTTGGATTCAAGCTCCAATATTGTGTTGCCTCGATATTTACTGTCATTTGTTTTGTGAGTCATTCGTCTTTAACCTTGCGTTTCCAAATTGCTGCTTTTAAAAAGACATTATGCACATGTGGTGGCGCAATGTTTAAAGGTACCTCAGATCTACATGTACATTTAACCCTATCCAGACCGGGGGGGGGCTAAAAGTGCCCGCACCAACTTTGATGTCGTATAACTCCTGAATGACTAAAGCTATGACTACGAAACTTTGTGACTTTTCCTAAAATGAAGTTGGCTACAGTGTGATACCAAAATATTAGGTTTATAGTTTTTGCTGTTGCCATGGCAACGGTTTTCTGACAGGTACGCCTGACCAAAAATCACTGATCTAAGTCTCATCATCATCACTTTTCATATTTTTTTCATTTTCATTACCATCAGACACCCTTGTGAACATTTGAAGTGGTCTGAAGCACATAATAACCAAAATTGATGTGCATTACCCAAGTTAGATGGAAAATACGTTAAGGTCACATTTTGGGCAATAAAATCAGGAAATGACGTCATAATGATGTCATAATATCCAATAATGACACCAAACTGATGTCATTCATAGATCTTTGGCTGAAGATCATCCCCTCCAAGTTTGGTGGTCATACGCCATTCGGTTCCCAAGTTATGAGGGGGGGGGTCAAAAGAGCCCCCCCCCGGTCCCAGGAATGCCAAAAAAGCCCGGTCTGGATAGGGTTAAATAATGAGGTCGAGGTCATTTGTGGTTTGCTACCCAAATGTACACACACACACACACACACACACACACACACACACACACACACACACACACACACACACACACACACACACACACACACTCCCCTCCGAGCGTAATGCAAATATGAATGCAAATGAAAGATCAGTCCTGCCAGACTTATGAAGACAAATCAATCAGTGGAGTGAAGGGACGAAGGGACACACATACACATTTGCACACACACACGCACGCACGCACACACGCACGCACGGACGCACGCACGCTCACACGCACACACGCACACACACACGCACGCACGCACGCATGCACGCACGCACGCACGCACACATGATTACTTTTATTTGGACCCAAGAGACAAGGATTAAAGACACAAGATCAGAATATTTTGGAAGAGGCTATTGACAGGCTGGCAGATCTTAAAAACTACACACACACACACACACACACACACACACACACACACACACACACACACACACACACACACACACACACACACACACACACACACACACACAAACACACACACACACACACACACACACACACACACACACACACACACACACACACACACACACACACACACACACACACACACACACACACACACACACAACCATGTGTGTTTCTCATTCATTGAAATAACCATGCATCTTTGCATAAGCTTGCCTGAGGTGCGTGTTGGGGCATGCATGCCTGCTCGTGTTTGCACGCTTGTGTATGTTGTGTATGCATTGTAATGCACTATGCTCAGGAAAATGTGCCACTTTTGTGGACCATATTTTCGTTGTGCCTGCTGCCCGCTCCAGCCATTACAGCCCAGCTGCAACATAAAAAGCAACCAGCAACACTCACTACTGACCTGCCATTATGCTTATCCTGTCCTAGAGAGAGAGAGAGAGAGAGAGAGGGAGAGAGGGAGAGAGAGAGAGAGAGAGAGAGATAGACAGAGAAAGAGAGATAGAGAGAGAGACATAGAGAGAGAGAGAGAGAGAGAGAGAGAGAGAGAGAGAGAGAGAGAGAGAGAGAGAGAGAGAGAGAGAGAGAGAGAGAGAGAGACAGACAAACAGACAGACAGAAAAAGATGGGGAAAACAGGGGCTGTGTGTGTGTGTGTGTGAGAGAGAGAGAGAGAGAGAGAGAGAGAGAGAGAGAGAGAGAGAGCGCTCTCTGCAGGAGCTGGTGCAGCTGGCTTCTCCTCTCCTCTCCTCTCCTCTCCTCTCCTCTCTTCTCCTCTCCTCTCTTCTCTGCTCCTCTCCTCTCGCTGTTCCAGTGGCATCTGTGTAATTACTGTGATCCAGGTAAAAAATGTTCATATTTCGTCGCCCCACATCACAGATAGGATCTAATAATCTACAAGCCTTTCAAAATTGCAACAGTATCTCCTCTCTCCTCTCCTCTCCTCTCCTCTCCTCTCCTCTCCTCTCCTCTCCTCTCCTCTCCTCTCCCTTATGCATTATGAATGAGTCACTGATTGCTTTTCTGCATAGATTAGCAATCATTTCACACACTCTTTTAATCTTATATATAAAACATGCATATGTATCTTATATCTTTTATATACAGCATTATCTTGCATCCTGTACATCGTATAATTCATATCCTTTCTTGCTATATTTGTGTGTTATATACAGGGGCTGGTCCAAGCCAAAAACTGCCGCGCCAGTTTTTTGTCCCAAAGCAACCCTGTAACTAATCTATTGTTCCTTGCCCTGCTTCTAGTTTTCTCTCTCCAGGTCATTTTGTCTATATGCAAAGGGGTGATAACTTAGATGTTTGAGTTGCCTCATGTCTATGCAAGTGCGTTTGATCTGTCATCTCATTTGGGTAGCACTTCATTTTAACGGGGCTTTCATTTCAGTGTACTTACAGTTTTTCTCGATTGCCTCCACACAAGTTCTGGTTCTTCACACACAATTCTCGGAACATCTCACCCATTTCCCAACTCCCCTAACCAATGTCACTGAACACTAAACACAATTCCTACTTAACACTCAAATTCCAGTTTTAAAACACACTCTTTTCACACCATTACACACAATTCTCTGGATTACACTCAATTTTCATAAAGAAAAACACTGGGTTTCTCATGGAACACACTGTCATTCACAACACTACAATCAACTGCCATACTATGTTCACTTCCTCATCACATGGGCAAACTCTCTTCATACCGGTTTACAATCTGAAATCATCACCCCATAAGGACACACATTGCATGTGATATTGATGAAAACATGAGTGGATGCAGTGTGAAAACAACTTTTTTCTGTTTTTGAACTCCAAAATCTGTTATACAAGAGATCACTTTCATGTGGTTACCCAATATTTTACAATAAATTAGTGAACTTTCTTTACGTAAATGTCAGAAAAATATGTAAAATATATTTTTTGCCACACATCTGTGTACTCAATGGAGGAGGCATGTGGCGATATTGCTGTTGATGCCTTCTCTGGGTGGATGCGCCATGCAAGACGGTATTTCCCTCGTTGCCTGGCCAGGGAAACTATTGCATGTGATGTGGATGAGGTCCTGTGGCCAGACCACAATAGAAGGCAGGATGAAGCAGAGTAGATGTGAGTGTGTGTTTTTTTTTCCATAGCAATAGTCTATACAGTAATGTAATAGGTTTTTTGTACTGCCAAATAGGCAGTGGGGTTTATCTTTGTGTTGTTTTTGTGAAAAAGAAATAAAAATCTTTCTGTTTCTGTTTGTGTGTTGTGGGAATGAAGTTTTTCCAACTTATCCATGCAATCCAGAAAAAAGCCCAAGTTACTGGGAGAAATTAGTTTTACCCTGTGCCCAACAGTGTTTTAATGGGTCTGCAAATGTGTATTGTAGTGACTGTCTGTGTGTGTCATTTGACGACAAAATGAGGTTTTTAGAAGAGAGTACATTGTTTTGAGACAAGACGTGCAATTTCAGAGGTAGTGAAGAGTTTGGCCCGTTGTGTGTGAGGTTTGGAGATTTGTGTGTAGAGTTTTGAGAATTCGAGGACCGATTCCGAAAATTGTGTGTAGGCAATCGAGAAAAACTGTAATCAGTAGGTACAGTGTAACAACTGGTGTAAATAACATGTGCAACTGTAGTACGTTGTACTCACAATGTGTGTGTTTTTGTGTATCTACGTACATACCAAGAGTGCCTGCCTTGGGCCTCAGTTCCCTTTGGAATGGTATTGTAAAACCATTCATATGGTCATCACTGTCATTATGGTATGTAGATGTTTAAAATGTATGATGTAACGACATGTTCTGCAGTTGAAGAGTTCAGATGCAAAACCCCCTAAGTGCCATTGCAAAAAATAATCTTGATTCATATCAAAATTGCATATTATTTTATTTTATGTATGTAACATAACTATTTATATGTATTATCAAGTACATAAATGTAAACCAAACCAACAACGGCGTTCTCTAAAAATATAGAAGTGCAGGTCTTCAGAAATGGAGTTAGGGGGTTTTGCATCTGAACTCTTCAGTTGTACTAACATGTTATTACACCAGTTGTTCCACTGTACCTAATGAGTAAATACACTGTAAATAAAGCCCCATTGAAATAAAGTATTACCGCAATTTGTGTATTATGTATGAGATGCTGGACACCGCAATTTCTTTTGGGATCAATTAAGTAACTCTTCTCCATACTCTATTCCTACAGTAAACAGTGTTCTGCCACTACTGCTAAGTAATCATTGAGTAGAATGAGTGACCGAGGGGATCATAGGCATGCACAGATAGGGACAAGGTGGTGCTAAAGCACCTGCCCCTTTGCCCTACTGGACAAAAAAATGCCCTTTTTGAAAGTTCTTTTTTTGTCACAATGTACTGTGGTCCATGTTGACATGATCATCTACAAATGCTTGACGATCAAAAGCACGAAACAATTTCCCAATATAATAATATATAATCTCTGTATCCTACTAAGGCAGCTGGAAGTTCCACAAGCCCCCCACCCCCACCTCGAGCACCTGCCCACCAAAATGTCTGTGCATGGCATTAGAGGGGATGTTGGTGAAGGCTTCCCCATTACTCTTGCTGTTAAATGCCTTCTCCTAAATGAAAAAAGCTCTCTATTCTACATTGATGGACGTGCATGTGCAAGATAATGCCAATAGCTATATACTGTGGCTCACAATGAATGTCTTATAGGCTACAATATGTAAATTACTGCCAAAGGCCATGGAGGAGCAATAAGCTGTAATCATTCACCTCCTTTAAGCCTGGATAGGAGGCGGACTTTGCATTAGGCAAACCTAGGCAATTATCTAGACCCTCAACCCTGCACAGGGGCCCCAAACCGTCACACCAGTCGCAATGGAAAAAAATGTAGGCCTGATCTTAACTTGTCACTTATGTAAAGTAATAGAAGGTATATATATATGAGACTTAACATAAAACATAGAACCCTTGCTCCTTTCAAGCCAATTGGTGACATGTTTAAAGAATGCCTTTGATGGCCCCATGCTTATATTTCGCCCCTAGGGCACCAACATGGCTAGATCCGCTCCTGCTGGATAAAGGACATATAGGCCTACGTCATATGTAATAGTCCACAATTAAATACCTCTCTGATGCCTCATTTTGTCCCCCCTGGGGACCCATGCTTATATTTGGCCTAGGGCCCCAACATGGCTAGCTCCGCTCCTGCTGGACACAGGACATATACGTAACGCAATATGTAATAGTCCACATTTAAATATCTCTCTGATGCCTCATTCCCCCCTCCTGCTCTCTATGTATCTTTCTTCCAGCCAGCCATTCATTATTGGTCCTAATGCACGAACCATATACAGAAAATAAACATCCTGTTTGACAAATGACAGCCCTATTGTGTTACATATACATGAATAATTAAGCCAGGGAAAAGGGGAACGCATGTCATGTGGCTCACACCAAGAAAAATAGTTGTCACACTCACGCACACACACACACACACACACACACACACACACACACACACACACACACACACACACACACACACACACACACACACACACACACACACACACACACACACACACACACACACACACACACACACACACACACACACACACACACACACACACACACACACCGACAAGCATGAAAGCTCTGCTAGGTAACTGAGCTTGGCTGTGAACGGCGCTTTCTCTCCTGCGGGCGACATTCGAAATGGATTGCTCGCGAATATTTTTCACCTTTTGCGCTCGGACATGCTGTTTAATAATTACAAATTCAGTATCCGTGATATAGTGAAATGGCTGGGGCCCCGCTCCGCGCAGCTCCACGGCCATGGATGGCTTTCATTAGCACGAGTGTGTTTGACACATACGAGACGAAGCACGTCCGACGGGAGAGGAATGTCACGATGCAGTTAACACCAACCAACGGTTACGGAGTGCGTGTGTGTGTGTGTGTGTGTCTGTGCAGGGAAGCAGACAGAGGGGGGCAAAGGGGGCAGTTGTCCCGGCCCCAGGGACAGAGGGGGCCCAGAATTGGATTCTCATTACATTGGATGCATCGAGGGGGATGAAAGGAGACCCTTTCAGATGAATTGGTCCGGGGCCCAGCCCAAGCTGTCATCGGCCCTGTATGTGTGTGTGCGTGTGCGTGTGCGTGTGTGTGTGTGTTTTACAGAAGCTAAATGGACTGTGTCACACAGTCTGAGACATTATGGCTGGAGGGAAAATATGGTGTCCACACGTTTATGAGAAATGCAAATGGCGAAAAAAAAGAAATATATAATATCATAATAATGGGCTCGGTAATTTGGGTGTAGTTTTGAATATGCCTGGCGAGGTTCAATCAAAATAAAAATTTGATGTTTAATTTTATTCATAATTCAAATGAGCCTTTTGGAGGAACGGAAAATTGGCAGTAGGTTGGTGGTGGTGGTGATGGTGGTGGTGGTGGTCGGGGGGTTTTGAAAAATCCCTATCGAATGGAAAAAGGCCTTGAGCTGAGCCTGGCCTGGCACATGGACGTCTCCATCGTACATGGCAGATGCCTATGTGAAGACTAGCATGGTGGAGAGAGAAAGAGAAAGAGAAAGAGAAAGAGAAAGAGAAAGAGAAAGAGAAATAGATAGAGTCCTTCTCGAAAGAATGGAGAGGGAAAAAAGAGAGAAAAGGAGAGAGAGAGAGAGATAGAGACAGAGAGAGAGAGAGAGAGAGGGTTGAGTGAGAGTGCTTTGTCAAAAGAGTGAGGAGGGAGAAAGAGAGAGAAGAAGGAGAGAGAACTACAGAGGTAGGAGGGAGAGAAAGACAAAGAGGTAGCTCATAGAAGGGGTGAGAGAAGAGAGAGAAAGAGAGAACTAGAACAAGAGAGTACAGTGAAGGGGGGTGGGGGCTTCAGCGAAAGAGCGAATGCGAGAGTGCGCGAGAGGGAGGGCGAGATGGAGAGAAAGGTAGCTGATTAAGAGAGAAAGGGCTCTAATGGGGCTCAGCTGTGACTGGTCCCTGTGGGTCCCGGGGTGCTATGCATCTACACTGCACGACTACACTGCATCAGGCAGAGGGGACAGGGGGGCAGGGGGGCAGAAAGTCAGAGGCAGCAGGGCCCATTCTAGTCAGTTTGGTGCCCTAGGGCCTAGGCGAAGACCACTTTCCTTTCTATACATTTAGAAATTGTGTATAGCGTCGTCGTACATCTGATCGAGCACCGGTTGATCTAGTGGGCCTACCTACAGTGCTGGCCAAAAGTATTGGCACCCGTTCAATTCTGTCAGATAATGCTCAATTTCTTCCAGAAAATGATTGCTATCACAAATGCTGTCTTCATTTGTTTGTCTCGCAATGAAAAAACACAAAAGAGAATGAAAAAAAGTCATGAACGATCATTTTACACAAAACTCAAAAAATGGGCCGAACAGAAGTATTGACACCCTCAGCCTAATACTTGGTAGCACAACCTTTCGACAAAATAACTGCGAACAACCACTTCTGATAACCATCAATGAGTTTCCTACAACACTCTGTTGGAATTTTAGACCATCCTTGAGGTGATTTGAAGGGTGCTTTCTCCACACTGCCATTTTGAGATCTCTCCATAGGTTTTCTATAGGATTCAGGGGTGGACTCCTACATTATGCTGCAACATTTGTTGATAGTCTTCAGACTTCATAATTCCATGCACACGGTCAAGCAGTCCAGTGCCAGAAGCAGCAAAGCAACCTCAAAACATCAGGGAAACTCTGCTATACTTGACTTTAGGGACCGTGTTATTTTCTATGAAGGCCTCATTTTTTTTCCT
>NC_085859.1:24391926-24401926 GCF_034702125.1 Engraulis encrasicolus | reverse complement strand
TGTCACGCCGCAGCTCCAGTGGCTCCGTCAGACACCCCCGGACGGACGCCTTCTCCCCTGGGGAAGGGACACAGCTCCCTGTGTGTGTGTGTCTATGTGTGTGTGTGTGTGTGTGTGTGTGTGTGTGTGTGTGTGTGTGTGTGTGTGTGTGTGTGTGTGTGTGTGTGTGTGTGTGTGTGTGTGTGTGTGTGTGTGTGTGTGTGTGTCATATGCCTGAGACAGCATCTCTCTTGGGGTTCTTGCGGTCACAGAGCGTACTCCCTGCTGCCTGCTCTCTGCTCCCCATGCCAGCAGTACTCTGTCCTGGCTTGGCCTTTTCATACACATAGGCATATTGACATAGAGGAACGCAAATAGGAGCACACAGTTACACACATGCAATTAAAGATGTATACATGCATGCATGCATGCACGCAGGCAGACATGCACGCACGCACACATAAAAACAATCATACACACCCCTGCAATTAACACATATTGCTGATGTACAGTGCGTAAAAGACCATAGCACATACACAGTACTGGGATAATCTCTCTGTGTTAACTTTATTGCTATAGGGTTTTGTCCCCATGCATTTTATCAAGGTTCCCTATCCACTGGATAACAAATTGCTTTCACTCTGTTTCTATTCGTGCTTTTTATATACAAAAAAAAAGAAATGCATGTTTTGTTCAAAAAATCCTTTATGTGATATAAATCACCTGACAGTATACTAAACTTGAATTCAACATTGACATGACATGAAATGCATTGTGGATTTATGCATGAAAATTTAACGGATTATAGACCCTACGTTAGTTCCAATATGGCTTTCCCCTTACACATTCATCTTCAACAAAAGAATAAAAAAAATTGTAGATAAAAGCGTGATTTTCAGCGATACATCTTATTAAAAAAACAAAATAAGCCTTCGCCTGATATAGTGATTAATGGACGTGGAGACCCAGGGGTTTAAATAACCTTGAGATTTTCATTAGCGAGCGCAGAAGAGGGAATCAATTTAATTGGGCATAAAGCAAAGAGAGGGCTTTCAGATGCAAGTGCCTTTTAACTGTGAAGGCAGGGAGGTTTGGAGTATAAAAATGTGAAGGAAAACTGTGACGGTATTCATTCAAATATAGAAATGTTGGCCGGTGACAGTATGGTGGTGTTTTTTAAAAGAGAGTCAAAATTTCCCTTTCACAATAATTGTTCCCAGGAGTGACCCTGCTGAAAGGGTGTTAGATTTTCCAAAGTGCTATGGAAGCCATTTTGTCAGCTATTGCCCAGGGCTGTGGCGGGTCAACAAATCTCTATGAATCTCCTTCAAAAAAAGAAGGGGGGATATTTTTAGGGGGTGATTTTAAACAACATCAATGTAGTTACATTAAAAGCATTTACTGAATGTGAGATTCATGACATTAAAATCATACCCGAGGATGTGTTTTAAAATACAGACTACTGTGCATTTTATACCTTAGTTTTGTCACTTTTCAGGCCCAGGTGGGAAGTTTGAGGACAGGAAGGGAAACCTTACATAGCCTATTCAACCATTGATTTAAAAAAAAATAACATTGTGCAGGTTGGGATGCCTAGCATGGAAACATCTCAGACTTGAACCGTCAACTGTACACAGGCAGCTTTTATTGCTGCGATTGTGTTATATGGTAAGCAGTGCACAGTGCAAGACAAAACCACTCTGTGCAGCCCAGCCCAGCACAGCACAGCAAAACACATCGGAGTGCAGCACTGCACGGCACAGCACTGCAGAGCATCGCACACTGCATCGCAGCACATCGCAGCACGGCACAGTGCGGCACAGCACAGTGCAGGTGGATGGAGGGGGCAATCAGTATGGTTTTTCAGTGAACATGCGCCCACCCATAACACACAATACACACACACACACACACACACACACACACACACACACACACACACACACACACACACACACACACACACACACACACACACACATACATGTGCACGCACGTACACACACACACACACACACACACACACACCGCCCTCCCCCACCCCACCATTATCTCCGCTCCACCTCTTCCCTCGCAGTAATTAAGAGAAACATTTTTCACTAGATTACAGGGGGAGACTCTGTTTTGCATTGTGCTTCTCGCGTTGATTAATAAGAAGCAGCTAATTTCAGACGTGGAAGGCAATGTTCCAAAATGGCTCCTAATTACACATTAAGAGAGGAAAGGCATTGAGAGGAATGAAAAAAATGAAACAACAAATGGGCCACCATCACTGCAAACCTCCATCAGGGCTGCTAAAAGCTTTGGCCAGGCCCGGGACAAAAGTCATCCAAAAGGCCACCCGATTCAATACATGCGATGACATGAGGACCCGATTCTGGGTCCCCTCTACTCCTGGGCCCAGGACAACACACCTCTTTACCCCCCATCAACACCCTGTGTCCTCCATTCCTTACCATGGCAATCCAACCCCAGCCAACTTCAATCCATCTCCAGGGCTAGTCTTCAACCACCCTCACCCCATTATGCATCCCCAAACCTAATGTTCATACGGTGGTCTCCAAATGGGCACGCGGGCCAGATCCAGTCCAGGCATGGCAAACACCTGGCTCGCCATGAGGTTGGACTAAATGAAAACATATATAGTAGCCTATGCTGTATGTGGCCATACTCTCTGCAGATTTGTTTGGCCCTCAGCCTCATTTGCGCTACATAAGTTGGCCCTTGGGGGAAAATAATTGGAGACCACTGTATTGCCCTAAGGTTGTACAGAACCAGTAGCCTAAAATAGGCTATATGACGCTAGCCTGATTATCATCGACGTTCAAATCTTTTCAAGACATGGTCTGACCAAGAGCATAACAATTAACGTTTCCCAAATGGCATGGTTGACCTGCCTCCCTTGGTTTGCTTGTGGTTGTTTACTTATCGGGAACTCAGAAAGTAGGCCTACTTGCTCTTGACCTGACTAGTTACAACGCTGAAAGTGTTGCATCCCTAAGAGGGCACAGCCTGGCTAATATGACGCAGTAGGCTGCATAAAGCACATATTGCTGAATTTCAGCATATTACACATCTACATACACTAAAAACATTCACTTAACATAAAAACAACCTATAAAACGCAAAACTATGATTCATGCGTTCATTGTACCAGTTGGCGTTTCTCCTTATGAGCACTTGAAATAAATTCTGTTTTACATAAGTTTGCCGATGGGCAGGCACAAATTCAGCTTTCATGAGTAAAATAAGCCACGCAATGAGAAAACAAAAAGACAAATCAAAATAAAAAAATGAAAGGCGAAAAATACATGAACGTTGCACGTATTGTTTTCTTTATTGTGTTCTTCATCCTGAGGAAACATAATCATTTGGAAATATAAATACAGCAATCCCAGGAGAACAATGGAGGCAGCAGCTTTTAATGTGTGCGCCCATGTTCATGTGTGTGTGTGTGTGCAGTGGCGGTTCTTAATTGAGGCGTACCTAGGCAACCGCCTTAGGCCCCGCCAAATGTAGGGGCCCCCAGAGGACCCCCCCCAAACTTCCCATAGGCCTACAGTTGGTTTGTTAGGGCGCTTTGGTCAGTAATGCACATACTGCGTTCATAAATATTTATTTCTGTATGTCAGAAACAAAATAAACAGCATAATAAAACACAAATAAATATAGATTACATGCACACCCCCTCCCTTTCGCGTGAACATGGTATATTCCATCTATGCCATGTGCGCCAGACGAATATCCAAAACAACGTTCACGGTGACAAACTTGTGCAAGTCGGCGCGGCGCAAATAAGCGCATTGCCAATTACAATGCAATCAGTGTGGTTGTGCTCTGCTGCGCTGCCTGCGCATATTTGTGCAGCATGTGGCATCGCGAACGTGTTCCTTTTGCGAGAGGAAGTAGAGGAACGTTGAGTCAAGCTCAGTTGTGATAAAGTTGCAAAATTATCAAAATGAAGCGCCAATACCCTGGTAGTGTTACCAAACGGAGGAAAGGGAAGATACTTAATCAAAGACAAATGCACTTATGAAGCTGATAATCTTTTTTATGCATCAACGCCAGTTGGCCCGAATGTTGTGGATGTCGACGAGTGGATTACCAACTCCAAAAATGACGTGGTGGGGAAGGAGGATTGCAAGCAGACATGAACGGTTTGTGCTTTCCTGAATATGGATACCACTATGCGTAAATGTTTTAAAACTCCAACATCGGTAACTTTGGATAACCCACGACATGAAATGTTAGAAGCCTGAACTATCTCCGTGCCGAGTCGACAAGGAAGCGGTGCCCTACAGTAGCACTAGCAGGTCGACTACTGTGGCTATCCCCACTGATGGATCTGTGAATGACCGCGGCACTGATAAACCCAATCAGGTTTTGTTGAAAGAATACCTCGTGATATTTTGTGTCGAAAAGACATTTTCCTCTAGCTGTGAACTGGGATTGGCTCAAGTAAGTTATTCCATTGAAAAGGACGCAGCCTTTTAAGCGCTTGCAGACAGTGCATCGGTTACTGTATCTTCAGACACACAACCTTCTCAATCTCTCTGAAATGATTTCAGAAACATGCAATCGAAATTTGGAAAGGCTTAAACAAGCATGCAGCTTTCAAGGAACATTCAGTAACTTGACGCGATGTGGCGAGATTCAGAAAAGCGCAGAACAGCTGACATGTCACCAACAGCTCTACATGTAGATATGCTGTAGTTTTTATTGGCTAATCAACTGCGTTACTTGGCGATATTGCTGGCTAGTTCTGGATGCTAACAGGAGGTGATGTGGAAGTTCAGCCTGGAGAAACGCCGACATGATTGACAAAAGAATGCGCACTCTACTCATAGTAAGTCACATTGATTGTGTGTGTGTGTGTGTGTGTGTGTGTGTGTGTGTGTGTGTGTGTGTGTGTGTGTGTGTGTGTGTGTGTGTTCGCGTGTGTCTGTGTGATGGTGATTGGAACTATTGCTACTACACTGTAAAAAAGTACCAGCTGCCTCAGAATTCCAAGTTAATTTAAATCCTTATTGTAAGTTGTATGAAGCTTTGAATTGCAATTGAACTTACAATGAAGATTTAAATTAATTTGTAATTCTGAGGCAGCTGGTTAACTAAAAAATTCAAGTTAAACCACATTGTTGCCATTGCAGTTTATATTAGAATGACTTTATTCTATAATTATCATGACTTATCACTGATATCCTTTTTTACAGTGTATGCCTCAGTTGGTTGCTTTGAATTTCACCCGCCGTGGTGTTATGTTTTGTATTCAGTTTGAGATGCTTGCTGCTCGGCATACCATACGTCATGTGCTGCACACACAGTTGGTGTGGTGGCGGTGTTGGCATTTGGGCAAAATGCAGCTACTCCTCTGGTTGCTTTGAAATGCCTCGTCAGAGGTGCATCTTGTCACCAGGCTAGAGAGGCAGGTGTGTGTGTTGGGGTGTGTGTGTGTGAGAGAGAGAGAGAGAGAGAGAGAGAGAGAGAGAGAGAGAGAGAGAGAGAGAGGATGCCCATGTGTAATTGATTGATGCGCATGTGAAGATTGCAATGTTGAATATGTCAACATTGAATGCTGTCTAAATTAAAGCAAAACTGTGCCCAAGCACATTATGTTCACAAGGCCTTCTGACTGTTTTAGAGAGCTTGGTTTTTGAATTGTGTACATGCTGTGAGCTAAGTATCTTCCCTAAGCAAGCCTATTATTAATATTATTATTATTATTATTGTTATTATTATTATTATTATTATTATTATTATTATTATTATTATTATTATTATATTTTTTATTTTGGGGGGTGGGGGTACACACTTGGGTGGGCCGATGGGCCCCCTAGCTAATTTCGCCTTAGGCCCCCAAATTGCTAAGTCCGCCACTGTGTGTGTGTGTGTGTGTGTGTGCGCGCGCGCGCGCCTATTTCCATATATATTATCAGCCCGTGGTTCTCACAAAAGAAGGCCCTCAGCAAAGACAGACTCTTGGAGATCACTTGAGATTCAACAATTCTCTTTAGCTCAGTCAATTTTAGTGCCACATAAATTAATGTCACATATGTGTTTAGAATAGTAATACTGAAACTTAGTTCTTTACGGACCAAGAGATTTATGGGACTGTGTAGGTATACACTTGATGCGCAAATATTGTGCGCTAGCGTCATCCATGGCACAGGACGCGCGTCTCGCATCATCAGAACACACCAACGTTCACAGTTCAGAGCTCAACATTCTGTTTATTTTATCAAGGATACAGTAATATTCAGCAATATTCTACGAACTTGCTAATAATGGGGATATCCATAGCAACACTCTATGACGTATGGAGTAGCTTGGGATGTCTTTCCCATGCACTTTTGGTCAGTTAAAAAAAAATGTTACGAATAAGGAGAGCGCTGTTTCACAACCTCCGAATAATGGAGATATGTCTGCAGTTCTTGGTGAACGATGTTGCGAGAGACGCACCAGAGACGCTGTTCCCAGAGTCCGGTAGAGTGCGGGGTCCCGGTGTGATCGGCCGACGGCAAGCCGCCTTGTTCAACGCTGGGGCTTCCGGTGACAAGTAAGTGTGTTTGTTTGTTTGTTTGTTTATTTAGCAGGGACAATGCAGTGCACATCATTGCAAACATGACAAGGCAAGGCCATGGACACAGCTTGCAGATGTGAATACATAAAAGGTTTATAGCTAGCTAATTTGCAACCTCAGCCCCTGTAGGCTAACTAAGCGTAGCCTATTCTAATAAAATAGGCCTATAATATACCAGAATACACCTAGTTATACAAAATATACAGTGTACAAATATATATATATATATGCTGTCTTAAAACATAAATCCTATAGCATTAAAACCTTGTAAAGGAAGAAAAACAAATGGTGTGTGTATGCTGTGTGTGCATGTATAGTGTGTTATCTATTGTGTGTTGTAATGATTACATTTTTGGTTTTCCTTCAGCCAGTGTTTCAGTTGTCTGGTACAGTAAATGCTTTAGCCTACACTCAGTTTGTGTTTTATTTTTATTACAGTTGGTAATCTGTTCTATATTTGAGTTCCAATAACTTTTGCCTTACTTATGCTCTGATTAAAACAAACAGTCAGACAAAAATAAAGACAACAATGACAACCACAGTCAGTTAATTTCATGACTATATCTAGTAGATAGAGGTTTTTATTTTTATTTTTTACCTCCGCCAGGTTGTACCAGCCGTATGCCAAATACGTTCCTCACGTGGGCTATTTAGTTGATGGTGATTGGTGTAGTACAGCCGCAATTCACATCAGATAGATGAATGATAAATGAACAATCAGGGTAGATTACTGATGGCATGGAGGAGGTCCCATATCAGAGCTGCTCTTACCTGGCTGTGCCGCTGCTTAGCATTGTTCCCCCGACGTCATGTGACATGACTGCGGCGCAGAGGTCACTCCCATATGCCGCGCCGTGGACAGAAATTCTAACCAGGATGCTTCATGCTGCACGTAGTGGGCATGCTCGCTGCCTAGCAAAAGCAGCACGATTTCATCATAAACGACCCTAGTGCTTGGTGCTCCGTTTACCTAGCACACCGTGTGGCAGCCCATGAAATAGCAGAAAACACACGACCGAGCAAGACCTAAAAAACCAACACACAACTCGGGTGGTCACATAACCTCCTGAAGGAGGTAATAAAGTACAGTACAGTATAGAGTATGGTATAGTGTAGATCACAGTGTTTGTGTGTGTGTGTGTGTGTGTGTGTGTGTGTGTGTGTGTGTGTGTCTACCGCAGTGGCCTGACTGCCTCCAATGAAGCCGCTGAGGCCAAGTGGCTGCTGGCTGCTGCAGAGGCCGCAATGGATGAGGAGGAGCGTCGGAGGCTCCAGGCCTGCCTCCTGCAGATGGCTCAGCAGGCTCAGGACGTCCACCTCCAGGCCACCCTCCTACGGATGACCACCACCGAGGAGAAGCACGCCTCACTGCTGCTTGCTGCTGCCGAGGCCGCCAAGGAGGAGGAGCGTTGTAGGCTCCAGGCCTCCCTCCTCCAGATGGCCCAGCAGGCCCAGGAGGTCCACCACCAGGCCACCCTGCTCCGCATGGCCACCACCCAGCGCTCCGCCAACACCCAGGCACAGAAGGAGAGAGAGGACACGGAGAGGGAAAAGGCAGAGAAGCAGAGGGCCAAAGAGGAGAAGAGGGAGGCTGAGAGGCAGAGGAGGAGAGTGCGGCGTCAGAGAAGAGCGAGCTGTTGCAGCTGCATCCTCCTGTCCTGTTTCAGGAGGCCTGCAACAGCCGACTGAACTCTCTCTGTCCCTGTGTGCCTGTCCTCCATCCTCCCTCTTCTGTCCCTGTGTGCCTGTCCCCTGTCCTCCCTCTTCTGTCCCTACCTGTCCTCTGTCACCCCTCTTCTGTCCCTATGTGCCGATCCTCTGTCACCCCTCTCCTGTCCCTATGTGCCGATCCTCTGTCACCCCTCTCCTGTCCCTATGTGCCGATCCTCTGTCCTTCATCCTCCCTCTTGTCCTCTCCCTGTTCTCCTCTCTCTCCCTCTTGTCCTCTCCCTGTTCTCCTCTCTCTCCCTCTTGTCTCTGTCATCTGTCCCCCCTCTACATCCATATTCATGGTCACCCGGACGTGCAACCCAAACGCAGGCCCTCCTAGAACAAAGTCTGTGACCCAGAGTTTATGAACACCATAGCTGGATTGGCCATAAGGGATACAGAGCATTTTCCCGGTGGACTGTTGATGATTTTGGCCCGCTCTTCCCCTCAGAGTGGTATCAGTCCTCCTGCTGCTACAGCTGACCTGTCCAAGTCAAATTTGAATATTAATTTCGCCTGTTGTGGTCAAAATAGCTCGTGGTGGATGACTAAAAATATTGTCACAGGCTTCGTTGTCTCTCTCTGTACCTGGTGGACCGGTCTTGACTGAATATGCCCGACCTGATTTTTTGTCCCAGGCCAGCCCTGATGAACACTCTTGCTGTTTCATTGAAAGGCTCTTGCCCACTAGCGTTCGTTATACCGAGGCGTGGCTTTACAGTAGACTAGACATAGGAAATTGGTCAAGCAATTTTGTTCTTTAAAGTAACTCCAGTCCTTGGCCAAGGAATGAGTTGTCAATGAACTGTTTTTTGTGCTGACAGCATTATTGACCCCTTTTGTAAAAAAACAAATAGGCTATAACATGTCGCTATTTACATGTCGGAAGCTCCACGCCTCCTTGTGAGAAGCGGTTTTGACGGGAGGAATATAAACACGCACCATGCAAAAAAGTCTTCATAATGTACACTTGGGGCCCCCTAGGCTGCAGCCATATCCAGCCTGTGCATTTATCCGGCCTTGCATGTCCACCTGTCTTCCAAGTTGTCCCCCTTTGTACCTGTCCCCTGTGTCCTGTTTCTGTGTGTGCCTCCTGCATTCCATCGTGTCTTTCCTTCCCATGTTTTTCCCACCAATAAACCCCCAAATAATCCCCACAACCTTGTGATTCGTGTGATGCATTTGAGAACATCCAGAACATTTATTATTACTAATTTCAAGCAGCATATTGGTGAATTCACATCAGTGAGTGTGTTTATATGCAGTTCAGTATCCCCAATATGAGGCTTATCACAGTTATGATCATATTCGGGATAAGGTGTTATAGGGGATCTTCTTACAGCTATATATGACCTTTCCCAAGACAATTAGGCCTATGTGTGGTTATGCACATGCGTTTTACCAAGTGTCTTTTTGTAAAGGTTTTGGTTAGTCAAATATGACCAACCAAAATGACTAACACATCCAGAACATTTATTATTATTCATTTCAAGCAGCCAGGGACGGATTAATGCACAGGCTAGCTATGGCTGCAGCCTAGGGGCCCCCACTGCCAGGGCCCCCAGCCTAGACCTGCCTATCCCAGCCCAGCCTATCCCAGCCTAGACATGCCTATCCCAGCCCATCCCAGCCTAGACCTATCTATCCCAGCCCATCCCAGCCTAGACCTGCCTATCCCAGCCTAGACCTATCTATCCCAGCCTATCCCAGCCTAGACCTGCCTATCCCAGC
>NC_085859.1:24376926-24386926 GCF_034702125.1 Engraulis encrasicolus | reverse complement strand
AGAGCAGGACAGAAACCATGGCTGAAGAAAGGAATTCTGCTGTTCTGTACAAAAAGAAAGGAGGGAAAGAATACAAAGAAGAAAAGATGAACTACAGCAAAAATACATTAGAGAGAGAGAGAGAGAGAGAGAGAGAGAGAGAGAGAGAGAGAGAGAGAGAGAGAGAGGGAGAGGGAGAGAGAGAGAAAGAGGCCAAATAGGAAATGTTCGTTGCTGCTCCAGTCCTAACCTCCTATAGGCACTATGAGACTGAGAGATGTGTATACAGTAGAGGTTTCTGCAGTCTGCCCACTCACTCCTCCTCCCCAATTCATCAGCACGGGGGCCATGACAGCTGAAATTCTATCAGAGAAGGAGGTGGAGGAGGAAGAAAGTGCAAGATAATCCCTTTTCTCCCCGACAGTGATAGACTGTTGCGTTTTCCGTTGGATGGGTGCAACTCGGCGGCGGAATTAGGTTAAAACCGCCCGGGGGCCCTCCCCCTCGTTGGGTCGGCGGGGGTGGGATTGAAGATAATTGCCCTTGTCTGTCACTAAGAGGAACATCCACAACAGTTGCCACAGCCTGCCGAGTCCGACCACCGACCGCTATCATTATGTACCAGTGCTACTGCTGCTGCTGCTGCTGAGTTAAGCTGCCAGTTAAGATCACTGTGGCACTCACTCACTTTCTTTCTCACTCCCATCCTTTGTTCCTTTCTCTGTCTCCTCCTTTGTTCTTTTCTTTCATTCTTTCTCTCTCTTTCTTCCTTCCTTGCTTTCTCTTTTCATTGTCTTTCTTTCTTTCACATTTAATTTGTTTTTCTTTCTTTCTTTCTTTCTTTCTTTCTTTCTTTCTTTCTTTCTTTCTTTCTGTCTTTTTTTTCTTCTCCTTATACTTGTCATGTATCTGCTCCTCTCATCCCTTCACTGGCGCTGCGAAGAATGGCAGACATTTGTCTTGCTTGTCTGGGGCTGCTGTTGCTTGTGGTCATCATCATCATCATCATCCCGCTGGCTGATTTGATATCAGTAGTACTAGTGCAGGGGTACTCAATTAAAAGTCTGAGAGGGCCAGTTCCAAATTCCTCTCAATAAAGGGCCAACACAAGTCACGCGCCCCCCCCCCCCCCCAAAAATAAAAAAATAAAAGAAAAACCAACAACAAAGTTTTGTAACCACAAAACACACGCACTCACACCTCACACCAACAGCAGATATTTAGTTTCCTGATGGGAGAACATTTCTCTCATACAGGGCCTGTATTTTCCTGGAGCACCGTGGGGGTGAGGTGCCTGCTTTACTCTCATTGCTTCAGTATTTTTTTTCATTATGACAAGATGATCTGTTAACCTATATTTGCAGACTACATTAATAAAGATGTAGGCCTATTTCTAGCACTGTTCAAACAAGAAATGTTGCTTATTATGACTTTGCTTATGCAGCTCTCACATGCATAATGACAATCAGATGCAATAATATCATGGACCCAGTAAAGAGGACCCCTCAGGTTTTGTCAACAAAAAATGGCACATTTGATGCAATTTTCATTAAATGATATGACAAAAATAAATCCTCAAGTTGCTCATAACTTTGTTTGTATAGTCTTAAGAGGGGCTTATCATTTTAAACGAACTATTTGGGGACTGTTTAAAAGTGTGAAAAGTGTTATCAAGCAATTAGTTTTTAAGTACCTCAAACACAATTTGCCTTCATTTGTGTTAGAAACTATCTGCAGCTACTGCTAAACAAATTCAAAGTCCTAACACACTGTTTGCAATCAAATGTGGGCCATTACTTTCAAAAACGAGACGTAGAGAACTTTGAACATAATTTATTTACAGGCTCTGATACCGTCCCTCCCTTAGTCTACCTAACAAACTCTGATGCCACCGTAGTAGTCACTTCTGTTCTGACCGGAGTCTGCAGTGAGTGACTGGCAAAGAGGGAGAAAGAGGTTGCGTTCGGATCGGAAGGCAGTGACTCGATGACTCCCCTCCTACATTAACAGGTCTCTGACCAGACAGGTGAGGTTAGCTGATGAGGCGGCACTAACTAGTGCGCTGCCCTGCGCATTTGATCTTACGGCGATTCCATGGCGGGAGTTACGTTCATCACGTTAGCACTTAGCTTACACATGCTATTTGAACGGTGAATGACCGCCAGACGGCGGAATCGTAAAATAGGCTATAAATAGATCTAGCAACGGCATAGGCCTATTTAGATACTACAATGTTGATTTATCGCTTCAATTCTCAACATCTGTGTACATAAGTGTCAGAATAAAGAACATTGTAAGGTGGTAGCTTGGATAGTAGCCATGTTTGTTTTTCAGGTTTCCGGTTGAGAGGGAGGTGGCACACAGCATTTTGGGTACAAAGGCAGGGAAGTCAGCATCTGATGGTGCCCTCAAATATCACCATTACGCCCACAAATGTAGTCAACTGCCAAGGGAGGAAATAAGCGGAGCAGAGCGGTCCAGATGGTGAAAGCCATTGTCTGAAAGATTCACTTGATCACTACATGCAATCAGAGCCATTTCAAGGTAGTTGGGGGGGCCTAGGCAAAGACGGACTTTAGACCCTCACCCAAACTCGCTACCTCGGCCAGGGACCACCTGAAGAGATAGCAGTATGCTTTTCGCACACTGAATTTAGGGAGGTGCTGCCACAGTCATAGCGTTGCTGTTGCTGCCATTTGAATACAAGCAAAGATAAATCAAACCAACGCCTACCCAATGCAAAGGGACCCACGTGGCGCCAGGTAAACGCCCGGTAGGAGACCATCGGAGGTTGAGTTCTCTTAGCGCTGTAGATGGCGGTAGTACACATCTTATGCAAGCCACCACGAAATGCCACAGAAAGAGAAGAAGTAGTGGATAACGCCCCCTAGGAGACCGAACTTGAGCACTCTCCGGAAAAGTACGGGCTTGAATCGTCTCTACATTTTCCACTGTCTCTGAAACACGTAAGCTTACACATAGAGTCATTGGCAGCGGGCCCCCATTCAGCTGGGGGACAGACTTGGGAAAGAAAAATTCTTCTTTAACTATAATAAGATCGGACAATATAAAAAAGTAAGCAATCTGCATCTGAGTTTGCAGTGAATGAAATTTCTAGCAAGAGCATGCCAGTCAATTCAGTTGATGGTCCCCGGAAAAAAAGTTTTGAGTTAGTCTGAAAAAGTTTAGGAAACACAGTGAAACGCTATGACATGTTAACTCATTCACTGCATGCTATAGGGCGTGAGTTGCTTAGTATTGCTTAGTACACGGTTGTGAACAAGTGGATATTTTGATAAGGCAAGCCTAATACACAACCTTAATGTTGTCAGTATAATTAGTTTAATGGCATTTCACTGAATTCCTCCGCCTCCTTTGCTTGGTCTTTTGAAGCCATTCCTTTCTCATTTTTTCTGATGAGTACCTCAAATCTGACGCCCACAAGGACTTGGGACTGGGAGAAAAATGCCTCCGTCAGCGTTTAAGTGAGTCCTCCATCGGCAAGTCAGCAATATCGAGATGCGTAGGGGGGAGGAAACTAGCGGAGAAAAAAATATACATTCATCAACAATTCTTTCCTGCTACGCTCCGAAATGATTGTACAAAGATATCTCTGGCTCCGAGGTGAATCTTGCCATTAGGCAGATGAGCTGTTGATGAGCTGATTTCGCTCAGATAGCGTACTGTGCGCATGTATTCCCACCATAACTTAGGCAGCAAAATATGAACACCATGAGTACCCATAGGACTTACTCAAGACAATAGCATAGGTATACGGTATACAGAGATGACATATTGTGCAAATATAAGTGTGCGTATATTTATAATGGCATAAAAAGTATGCCTAACTGAAGTCTTTACATAAGCACAGTAGTCTCAGAGTCACTCAACCATGGTGCCATGTTGGCAGCCGTGGCCTAGTAGGAGATGGGCTAGTAGGAGATGGGCTTTACGTAGATCAGAGGGTTGCAGGTTCGAATCCCACCCTTCCATACCTCACTCCATGGCTGAGGTGCTCTTGAGCAAGGCACCTAATCCCGCATTGCTCCAGGGACTGTAACCAACACCCTGTACATAACTCCAAGTCGCTTTGGATAAGCGTCAGCTAAGTGTCAGGTAATGTAATGGTGATCTGAAAGACACACCAGTTTTTATCAGTGGCTGATCATTTTCGGTAGAAGTGGCCAGAGGAGAAATAAACTAACATTCTGTGACTTTTAAACTATATTCATGTTCCCATGAATATTAGTTGCATTACTTGTTTATATCAATTTCAATTCCAGTCATATTAACCCATTAACACATGGCCCCCTGTTATAATTTTGCTGTTGCCACAATGGCAAGTTGTAATGTATTGTATGTATTTGACCTTCTGTTTAAAGTCATAGTGACTAGTTGTCTTTTCACTGACTATTACAACGTTGCACGGGCAGAATTGTGTGCAATATGAGGCAACATCAAAGATTTTCTTAGTTCTAATAGAACGTCTCTGGCTACAGAAATACCAGCATAGTGTGTATTTCTTTTTTCTCCTACTGTATGTGCTTAAAGGGGTATGCCACTATTTTGGGGCTTAGCATTGCATGCTACACAGATCCATTGACTTTCACTAGCTTAGCGACATATTCCCTCTTTTAACTTGTCTTAAAGCAAGGCAACGGCTTACATGAAAAATAAGACACTTTACCACCTTTATAAACCCCAGCCAACGATTTTAACTGTATTAAGTGCATGCTACACGGATCTATTGACTTTCACTTGCTTAGCGACATATTCCCTCTTTTAACTCGTCTTACAGCAAGACAACGCTTCACATGAAAAATAAGACACTTTACCACCTTTATAAACCCCAGCCAACGATTTTAACTGTATTAAGCCCCAAAATAGTGGCATACCCCTTTAAGTCATTATGACATGAAGACATTATGACAGATGTGATATCCATGTTGTGAGTGTAAAACTGGGATTGGTGAGTAAGTCACCCAGTCAAGAGGGTGCTATTCCTCTCTTATGGTTCAGAAGTGGCGTCTTGCAGTGATGAGTCTTATGATGTCCTCTATCTTTGCCTCAGCAGGCAAGATAAAATGCTCTGCATGCCAGTTGCCGCACGCACGCACGCACGCACACACACACACACACACACACAAACGCACGCATGCACACACGTGCACACAGGCACGCACGCACACACACATGCACACACACGGACTCACACACACACACACACACACACACACACATACACACGCACACGCACACACACACACAGCTTCCTCCAGTGAGCGATGAGTGGTGTGTGCCCCGACCAAAAGCGGGAGGTGACAGGCACAAATATACATCTCCCGCCTCCCTGCAGAAGGGCTGGCTAACATACAGGATGTCTCTTATGCAGTCTATGGTAACCCATCATAGGATGCCCTTTGGCAGCAGGGGAGGATTGAAGAGACACTGTTTGTGTGTACGTGTGTGTGTGTGTGTGTGTGTGTGTGTGTGTGTGTGTGTGTGTGTGTGTGTGTGTGTGTGTGTGTGTGTGTGTGTGTGTGTGTGTGTGTGTGTGTGTGTGTGTGTGTGTGTGTGTGTGTGTGTGTGTGTGTGTGACAGAGAGAAAGAGAGAGACCGTGTGAGTGAGTGCATGAGAGAGGGGGGCGTGTGTGTGTTTGTGTGTATGTATGGGACAGAGAGAGAGAGACCGTGTGAGTGAATGCATGAGAGGGTGTGTGTGTGTGTGTGTGTGTGTGTGTGACAGAGAGAGAGAGACCGTGTGAGTGAGTGCATGAGAGAGGGGGGCGTGTGTGTGTTTGTGTGTGCGTGTGATGTTATGAGAGCGACTGAGAGAAGAGAGCGGCGCCGAGGAGAGGAGGAGAGAGAGAGGGAGATGAAGAAGGAGGAGGAGGCGATAAGAAGGGCAAGTCGGGTGATGGAGGAGCGGAAGAGGGGAAGAGGAGGAGGAGGAAGAGAGAGCAAGTGAGAGGAGGAGGAGGAGGAGGGCGAGTGATAAAGTAGAGGTGTGGAGCGTTGAGGGGAAAGGGTCATTTTTCTTGATTTTTCCGGTGTGGCGGAGAGGCGACACTCCCCTTCGCTGCACTTCCTGCACACAGGCACACACACACACACACACACACACACACACACACACACACACACACACACACACACACACACACACACACACACACACACACACACACACACACACACACACACACACACACACGCACACACACACCTATCTGCCCATGCAAGCCCTCGCCCAGGGCACCCTTCTCTTCACTCTCATTCATTCTCCTTCCACCACACACGCACGCACACACACACACACACGCATGTACGCACGCACACACACACACACACACGCACACCCTCTGGTCAGGCGGCGGTGGCAGCTGCTGTGTCCAGCCATTCATTTCTCCCCGGCTCCAGATTTATATCTGGCCAAGACCAGAGGGAGAGCCTGTGTGAGTGTGTGTGTGTGTGTGTGTGTGTGTGCTTGCATGCACGTGGGAGAAAGATTATTTGTAAGTGTGTGTGTGTGTCTGCACACACACGTGTGTGAAGGTGTGTGAAGGTGTGTGCTCCTATGTTTAACAGAGAGACATAATGATGAACTGAGCCAGCACATGTACATGTGTGTGCATGTGTGTATATGTGTGTGTTTGGTGCGTGCGCGTGGGTGTCTGTGAGTTAGCACACCTCCTGGCCCCGCCATGCTTCACCTTACCACACAATAGGCCGCGGCGGTGCCTAATTTACGGCCTGGTGACAGTGACATATTTCAAGGCACTCCGTGGTGCAGCCGGCTAGGCTCAGGCTGGCCTATGAAGATTGGTGGGTGTGTACTGTACATTAGTGGTGTCAACAATGATCGATTCGGCGATCCGAATCGATCCGGGGCATGGACGATCCAGATCCAGATCCGGCAAGTTCCAGAATCAATCCGGCAATTTTTTTAAGTTTCAATTACTTCCATGGATATTTCGGGAGCAAATGAATGTTAAATTAAATAAAAACACTTCAAAACATTGCAAGACTGATACAGACTGATACAGAAAACAGCCAATAAATTGTTGCTCAGTATCTGACTACTTGTATTTCCTCATCATGGCTGAACATTTGCTTTGCGTTCAGTAGAAATGTAATGCATTGCAATGCATTGTAGAATTGAATCGAATCGGATTGGATCTAATAGAATCGAATCGAATCGGATCTACTACCTCCCGAATCGTGATCGAATCGGATCGTGAGGGCAGTGCCGATCCACACCACTACTGTACATACACCATTGATTTTGGCCCCAGCTAGCCCTCCTGGTCTCCTGAAAGCCATCTCATCTCCCTCTTCTTTTAAACTCTCGTCACACCTCACACACACTTAAACACACATGCATGCACGTGCACGTACGCGCACACACACACGTGGGTGTGGACACACATTTTGGCACAGAAGGACAGGCACACACACACGCACACACACACACACACACACACACACACACACACACACACACACACACACACACACACACACACACACACACACACACACACACACACACACACACACACACACACACACACACACACACACACACACACACACGTACATAATAGATGCGTGGATGAGTTATTTTGTCATCTGCCACCACTCCTTAAAACCTCCATCCGCCCACTACCCAATTGCACAAACTTTTTCCTCACCAATTTTCAAAACCAAACCCGTCAGTCATCGTCATCCGCTGATTAGTTTGTAGGTCTATTGAAGATGCCTCGGCTATTACAGTATTTGAGAGCTTCAACTGCAATCCGCCCGAATGTAATGAAATCATTATTTTTCATTGTCATCCACTCAAACCCACGGCTTATCCATGGCTGCAACCATTCGTGCATCTCTAACACACACACACACACACATACTAGGCAAATGCCTCGGGCCCCGCTAAAACACACACACGCACATGCGCAAGCACGCATGCACGCACACACGAACACACACACACACACACACACACCACACACACACACACACACACACACGCGCACACACACACACACACACACACACACACACACACACACACACACACACACACACACACACACACACACACACACACACACACACACACACACACACACACACACACACACACACACACACAGAGTTGTGGTAGTGTTGTGAGTGAATGTATCAGAGAAAATATGTTAATTTGTGTATGTTAGTTTTTTTAGTGTGTTTACCTGCATGTTTGTATATGTGTATCAATGTCTTATATGTATGTTGTAGTCTAACTGCACATTGGAGACTGGTTAAACGCAATTTCAAACTTCTGTGCTAACCCTGTTACATAGAGTTTTGTCCATCAAGTACACTTGACTTGGCTTGACTTGACTAAAATCTGCTCTCTGTTGGGGACTCCAACCATCAGCATTGCTTTGTTAAAGGGACACTGTGCAGGAAATGGTCAAACAAGGTACTGCAACTATGCTGCTCATTGAAACTGGGCTGCCTATTGCCAAATTTGATCTTTACATGAAAGTTTATAAAAGTAATAAACAAATATTTTCTAGTATGGTCCAAGTAGAGTCATTTTTGCAGCTAAAAATGGCTATTTTTGAAAATTCAAAATGGCGGACCATGGAGAAGATCCCCCTTTTCACGTATGAAAAGTGTAATTTTTCCAGTCATAATGAATACTTAGAATTTGATGGTGGTGGTAAGTATTCATGAAAAAGGTAGCATTCGTGAATGGGCAGCATGAAGTCTGTAAATAAACAACTAAAAATCTCACACAGTGTCCCTTTAAAAAACAGGAAATGTAATTCAAGGGGGCCCCAATGTCTATATTTTGCCTAGGGCCCCCAAATGGTTAGAACTGCTGCTACCCTCCCCCTTTCACTACCAGATCTCTCCATATCCATTCACCCCCAGCACTATCACTTCCATCGTTTTCCCGTCTTCTCTCCACACATTACTTACCTCAGCTTTCTCTCTCCAACTTCTGCCATGTCCACTGCCACCTTTTCTCTTCTTTTCTTCTCTTTTCTCCGCCCGTGACGCTGATGCGATGTGACTCGGGTGGAAAGAGGCCATTTCTGTGGCACTCTGCCTTCTATCTGGCTGAGGGCTAAAGGGGGCAAATAGACAGAGCCAGTCAGGGGGCAAATGGTCAGCGCCAGTGAGGGGGACAAATAATAGGGGCAGGGGGAGGTCAGGGCTCCCGGTCATGGGGGAATGAATGGCCAAGATCTTTGTCTTGAAAGAGAGAGGGAGAGAGAGAGAGAGACAGAGAGGAGAGAGAGAGAGAGAGAGAGAGAGAGAGAGAGAGAGAGAGAGAGAGAGAGAGAGAGAGAGAGAGAGAGAGTGGAGCGAGAACAAAGAAAAAGGTGTGTAGGGGGGGTGGGGGGTTGTCTGTGAACCATAGGATCTTGAGTCATATGCGCTGCAGGAGATATTTGTGTTTTTTTTTTTTGTGGTAACACACACACACACACACACACACACACACACACACACACACACACACACACACACACACACACACACACACACACACACACACACACACACACACACACACACACACACACACACACACACACACACACACACACACACACACACACACTTCAATACAAAGGTCCTTGAGGTCACACAGAGAGGAGATGACTGTGATGGAGAAGAGAAGAGGGTGTTGTGGTACAATTGCCATTCGCTATAGCAAAAATCATTGCACCACCCTGAACCTAATGACCTTCTTTGCATGCGAGACAGAATTTTTCACTGCCATGAATCACAATTTCTTTTTTAATGTTAATTGTACGTCTGCTGCTTTGACTCAATTGTCTAAATTAATTCTGGTCTTCGTTGACCAGAGTGCAAGGGCTATTAACATATCAGATGGGCTACACTGCCATACAAAGGCAAAGTGCAGTAACTACATTTTGTCAAAATTGTGTTTAGACCGAAAATGACCCTCATAACATGTCCTTGATCTTGAGACAGATCCTCATGGTCCAAATGGTCC
>NC_085859.1:24371926-24374426 GCF_034702125.1 Engraulis encrasicolus | reverse complement strand
ATCATGACAAAACAGGCTAACGCTCTCACTCTATTGCTTTCTCTCTTTTCCAATCCATATGATCTGTCATTTTCTCAACTACTCACTCTCTGTCTCTTGTGCCCGCCGCCGTCTTTCTTTCTTTCACCCTCCCAATCTCCCTCTTTCTTCCTCTCTTCCTTTCTCTCTTTCATTCTCTCATTCCCTCCCTTTCACTCCCTCATCTCTACCCTTTCTCTTTTTATCTCTCTCTCTCCTGCTCACTCTCACACATCACACAGCGTACAGCAGATTTGATGTGTGTCAAGCACAGTACGATGTGAATGGTCTCCATAAATGAAATGAGACAATCTCCCCGTTCTGCATTTCCCCAATGCATTGGCCCATTCCCACTTGTCACTAATCTTTAGAACCTATTTGCACTTTTAATATGGATGTAAAATCCCTTCCTGTCCTCTCCTCTCCTCATCTGCCTCCCCTTTTCTGTTTCCATCTCTCCTTTCTCTCCCTTGATTTTGAAGTGGGTAATATGGGCTATTTTGTGGTTGATGGGGAGAATACCCCCTGTAATAAAAAATAAAAAAAAAACGAAGGAAATTGATTCTGCTCGTCTGAGAGCTGTGTGTTCTTTTGCCCACACTTTTAGCCCCTACTAAGCTGGCGGCCTTGGATTAAAAGCAAATAATAATCTTTTCCTTCCTTGTTGGGTATTGTTTTTTCGTTTTCTTAATAAAAGAAAACCCATTCCTGAGGCGATCTGCTGTTTGATTTTCCTCCATCCTGCTTTCTTTGCTAAGATTAACTTTATATTGAGCCGTGAAAGGAGATTTCTTTCCTCCCCAATCCTCTTTTTCCATTTGCAATGATACCAGACTCGGATATCCAACACACATTTAGTAAGACTCTCTGACTAAAGCCATGCTGTACAGTAGGCCTAGTTGAGATTTATGTAGCAAGCTTTTGTCCATTCTTCAGCAACATTTGCAAAATTGGAAATACAGTTAGCATGAGCATGCACTGCTTTGAATATACAATAAGTTACTGGCAGAAATGGCCAATATTTGCCAATAAAACTGTGAGGTCCATGTTCTGGTTATAGTGTAAGAACATGTGCGTAAATGAGTTGTTTTATAGTATGCAGTAGGTTGAAGTAACTTGTATGTATGCCCTTTTTTCATATCCTACATTGATGAAGCACAATACAGCAACAGTAACAGACATTGAAGTTGTTACAGGCAGTGAAACGCAGGAGGTGGAATGAATGAATGAATGAATGACAGAAGGAAGGAAGGAAGGAAGGAGTTTCACAAAAAAGAACAACCTTGCCAACTTGGAATTTAGCTTGAGTTCAGCATAAAGAGTATTCTACAGAATGCCCACAAAATAGCACACATGCACTACTTGCAATAATATAATTAATTCACAAGCTTTTAAAAACAAATAACTGCAAAAAAAATGTTTTGCTCGTGCGCTTTGTGCGCTGGCATTATCCCTCTGTGCCCTACTGTGCCCCTGTATAACATTGGGTCACCTGACGCCCCTGTACAGTACACAACCACTACGATTGACCACCTGCAGGCCCCAACTCAAGAGCGGGCAAAGTGCACAGCATGGAGCATGCATGGAGTGGGCCGCATAACTGGAAGTATATCTCACAGGGTTACCGCCGGTAGCAAGGCATCCTCCCATGCAACACTTGTGAAGCTGATAATGCAGTAGAAATGCAGAGACCTCTCTGCACCAGTTAGGAGGAGACATGGTGGACACAGCACGCCACTGTTACCTTGCTGAAATACGCAGCATCCACAGCAACTTCATTTGACAGGAGATGGACCTCAAGGCAGATGAGCTACCTACCTACCTCTCCTGATGACCTGTTTGTGTGCGACGGTTGCTGAACAGGGCTGCATTTCCCGAATAACTATGTAGTTTAGCACTGAACCAACATGGTATGATGTACAAAGTAAGTCGAAACAAAACATTATGCCACGAATGACTGTTTCTCGAACATCTTAAACCAATGTTACCCCTTGTAAGTTTGAACCGGTTTTGACGTATGATCATGACGCACAAAGTGACGCGGCAATATGGAAGGGCCTGGCAAATTCAGTCAACATGGCATCTTTATCAAAGTCAGGAAACCCTTTTCAACACAATCATGCCCCCAAAATCCTCCCTGAAATGGTATCACCGACAGTACAGCATGTCAGCAAGTGGATAAAACCCCTAGCAGACAAGACAACAGGTTTTTGTCATACACTGTGCAGGGCTCCAATGGGACTTCCAATGTTTAACACCTAGCCACCTAGCATTGTGGAATCCCTGGCTGTATACGCACTTAACTGTGCACAAACAGACGGAATCAATGTATAGAAATGCACACGTGCCCACACACACTGTCACACCACCCTCCCCCCTCGGCTCCCAGTTTGCCCCTCCTCCCCCCACTCCACCCCGGCCTGGCTTGGCCTGGTCATGTTTTCAGTTGGCGGGGCAGGCAGACTAATGCTGATATTAATGA
>NC_085859.1:24361926-24366926 GCF_034702125.1 Engraulis encrasicolus | reverse complement strand
TATGGCAAAAATTGGGCGGGTTTTTGCTGCTAGATGCCATTTTTACCCGCACACGGCCATCCTAAGTAGCCCAATTGGGTGGGAAACAGCCCAATCTGGCAACACTGCTGGCCGGTTCAACATTAGGTGTGGTAACGGACAACGGCACGGTTCTCTGTCTGCCTGAATGCACCTTTAGAGAGAACCAACTGGAGGTGAATTAAATCCTTTAACTTTGCGCAGAGCCTACCTTAACCCTACTGTCACCAAAATTGTAATGACCAAGTAATCTTAATCTGTCATTTAAGGGTGATGTCATGCTAATGATATGATGTAGTTGATCCTTGTCTACAATGAGTGAACGCGCCTGCCGGCGGGCCCACCTGCGCAAAGAGGCTGCAAATAAATTTGAATTAAAATATTACAAATTATTTCAATGAAATGACATGGAATTTGACTCTCCCAGTGCAAGTCATGCTACTTGAACTGTGTAGGCTGGCTGACTGAAGGGGAGGTTGAGGTGGTGTGGGGGAGTGTTGTACTTGGCTCGCCTGGTTGACTGATGAAAGGTTGGGCTGGCGTACCCCCCCCCCCCAACCCTCTCTCTCTCTCTCTCTCTCTCTCTCTCTCTCTCTCTCTCTCTCTCTCTCTCTCTCTCTCTCTCTCTCTCTCTCTCTCTCTCTCTCTCTCTCTCTCTCTCTCTCTCTCTCTCTCTCTCTCTCACACACACACACACACACACACACACACACACACACACACACACACACACACACACACACACACACACACACCAAAATCCTTTTGGCTTGGCTAGGGTAGTGCATATCTGTTTAGACGGGCACTATGGGGACATTCGAACATTCTATTATTATTGCAATGACTGATGCTCTTGTATTTCACCATGTGTTCATCTCTCTTGTTCCATACTCTTCTCTCTCTCTCTCTCTCTCTCTCTCTCTCTCTCTCTCTCTCTCTCTCTCTCTCTCTCTCTCTCTCTCTCTCTCTCTCTCTCTCTCTCTCTCTCTCTTTCTCTCTCTCTCTCCCTCCCTCCCTCTCTTTCTTTCTTTCTTTCTCTCACTCTCTCTCTCACACACAAGCATTCACAGTCTGTCACTCATTCTAATTTTTTTTCTCTATTTCTGGCGATTCTGACTAAAGAATTATTCACCTTTTTAAAGTGTCTATCTATCTATCTATCTATCTATCTATCTATCTATCTATCTATCTATCTATCTATCTATCTATCTATCTATCTATCTATCTATCTATCTATCTATCTATCTATCTATAGCCTGCGTGCCAGTGGAGAGTGACGATGGCTAGCTAAGCGTCTCTTGAGCACGCTAACTGTCTCGCTAATCCATCACAGGAAATGATCCGCCATCAAACGTTTTTAATTGAATCATATTTTTAACGTCGTCCTGTTTCAGCCATTGAGCGGCGAGTGTGTGTGTATGAGAGAGAGAGACAGAGAGAGAGAGAGAGAGAGAGAGAGAGAGAGAGAAAGACAGACAAAGAGAGATGGAGAGAGAGAGAGAGAGAGAGAGAGAGTGAAGAGTGAGAAGTGATCATGTTCCGCAGTCATTAAGCTGATGTCATTAACAATACTCATATGGGAACTACTCTGGTTTTATTTTTAGCCGTGATACATATCCTCTCCTGACAACCATATCTAATGAGACAGCTGACGACGTCTCTCTCTTCACTCTCTCGGCCTCTCTGGTCTGTCTGTCTGTCCATCTTTCTTTTCATCGCCCTGTGCCTGTCTTGTCTCACTCTATCACTCTCTTGCTCTCTTTCTTTCTCTCTCCCTCTATCTCTCTCAGTCTCACTTTCACAATCTTTTTCTGTCTTTCATTGTCTTTCATGCTTTTTTTCTCTCTCGATCTCTCACACACATACACACACACACGCATGCACATTTGTGCACGCGCGCGCACACACACACACACACACACTCTCTCTCTCTCTCTCTCTCTCTCTCTCTCTCTCTCTCTCTCTCTCTCTCTCTCTCTCTCTCCCTCCCTCCCTCTCTGTCTCCTATTCCTTTCCCCCTTTTCTGTGCTGAAATTTGAAAGTGCTTCACGCCTGTCGTCAGGGGTAGCCATTAATATCACTTTAGACTAGTTAGCATTCAGCTGCCTGGACCGGGTGCCTCTCGGCCTCTCCAAAAAGCTGTGTGTGTGTGTGTGTGTGTGTGTGTGTGTGTGTGTGTGTGTGTGTGTGTGTGTGTGTGTGTGTGTGTGTGTGTGTGTGTGTGTGTGTGTGTGTGTGTGTGTGTGTGTGTGTGTGTGTGTGTGTGTGTGTGTGTGTGTGTGTGTGTTCATGTGCATGTGCATATGTATATGTTGACGGGCAGGGGTAGAAAGGTTGAAGAGGGTACACTGTTTTGGGGGATTATGGTTCCTGACCCACCCCATCCTCTACACACACACACACACAGACACACACACACACACACACACACACACACACACACACACACACACACACACACACACACACACACACACACGCACACGCACACGCACACGCACACACGCAGCCTCTCCATGGCCACCTCCTCCTCTGAGGGGGTCCTCCACCTCCTGAACCCCAGATGAATAGAGGTCTGAGTGGGCCAGCTGTGATGATGCTAAACCTCCTTCTCCCCAAACGCCTTCTACCCCTTAACTCAACGGATGCCAAATGCCTTCTATCCTTTAACTCAACGGATGGCAGCCATTTTCAAATCATGCTACCCAACAGTGCCAGAGCGCTTTCAGCATGATGGGTGATTTTTCAACGCCCACTGAAAATTGAATGCTCATGCCTATGTGAACATCACACCATAAAAAACAGAATTGATGCTCTTAAACATCAATGCACTTCAACATCACTTAAGCTAAGGCATTAAGTCAGTTAAATGTCTCCTCCCCCTTCCCTCCTCTCCACAGTCTACCTCTCCACACGTCTACAGATACATGCATGACATGTGCCCATACCCACATACTCAGTACAAACACGCAAGCACACACACACGCAAGCACACACGCACGCACGCACGCACACACACAAATAAAAACTTGATGCATAATACACCCCACCATACACACACACACTTGTACGCCCACACCCCTCCATTAGTCCAGACAGCCCTCCTCCTGCGCTGCGCCCGACCTTAACCCCAAACCCCAACCCCACGCCAGCTGTGTGGGGAACAATAGTTCTGGAATTCTCTCTCCAATTCCGAACCCCCTCCCCTCACCTCCCCTCCCTTACCCTCTCTCCCCATCCCCTCCTAGTTGTATTCCATTTTAAATGTAGGCCTACGATTCCAACTCCACCCTCTCTCTCTGCCTGCCATCATTTTCTCCACCCCTCTCCATCGATTCCCCAGAATGCCACAATGTCATGAGAGGCAGCTGATCACTGAGCAAAGGAATGTGAAAAGGGGACCTGTTGGGGGAGAGGAGTAGAATAGGAGAGAGATGGAGGTGCATGTGTGAGGAAGTGTGTGTGTGTGTGTTTGGTGTGCGTGTACTGTATGTGTGTGTGTGTGCGTGTATGTGCGTAGTATCTGTAGATTTGTGTTTGTGTGTGTGGGTGGGTGTGTTTGTGTTTGTGTGCGTACGTACATATCTATACTTGTGTCTGTGTGCGTGTGCGTGTGCTTGTGTATGTGTATGTGTAGTCAGGGTCAAGTGGAGGGCAAGGGGCCTGGTGGCCGTTGTAGTTACAGCAGCAGTGTAATGGTGGTCCTCAGTAATGGCATTACCGCCATCACATGACCTCACTTCCATTCCCCCCAACAATTACTCTCTCACATATTACCTCAGTTACCGCCGTAATATGATGAACCGTAATGGGATTTAAAAAGAGAAAGCTCAGGCACCAAAAACAGGATCACTTTTGGACCAATTGCCTTCCGACACACGGTATTTGCAGTTTGGTCTTCTCTTTTATGCCATCAGTATTTTACAGTTGTATTTTTCAAGAAGAGGGAAAATAAACACATAATATACTGTACAGGACCTGCACTCATTGCACTACGCTATGTGTACACCAAGAGCAACCTAGTACACTACCTGAGCGACTGAAGGCATTATTTATTTGTCTACGGAGGGTAAGCGAATAAAGAGACCAAAGCACATTCAGCGGGAGCGAAGTGGGCAGAGCGATTTTCAGTGATTAAAGTCAAGCTAATATTATGGTAATGAGCTATGACGCGGTTCGGCGAAAACCAATTGGAATGTTCATATTTTCGAAATGTCCTAGGCTGACAAGCCAGAGCTGTTATGAGATTAGGTAAATCAAACTCGTCAATGTTACGTCCAGAGCGAATGATGTGAATTCATGATGCTTCTCAGGGTACTACTCGGGTAGCATAGATCGCTTTTGTTGTACACACAGCTTTAAACAGCACAGTAAAGAATACATGTACACTAGCCTGATAAACCAGCCTAAATGTGAGACCGGAGTAATTTAGTCTGGCCCCGATGAACGATACCTCCGAAGATTGTTGATAAGAACAACCTGTTGTTTTTTCAAACCGTGCCGACGCTCTGACCAATCGTTGATCTTTGCCGTTGATGTGCTTTCCCAACGGTGTTGTGAGCTTCGTCGTAACTCCCTCAAAACCCCGCCCGCTTTGATTCAAAACAAATCACTGCGCTGTAATTGGTTTTGCCAGACTCAGGGTACAGTGTTCAAAACGTTTCAGATCCAAGGCCAGACCCACTCGCAGCTGAAAATGTTCGGAGTCCCAGCGGGTGGCGCTGGTTTACCAGGCTACATGTACACTGCAAACTGGTATAAAGTAGAAGCAGAAGTACTCTTCCCAATGTAATTACACCACTAGTGGTATGATATTACATGGCTTCAACTTTGTAATATCATATTACGAGTGTTGTAATTACATGTGTAAGAGTACTTACACTTCTACTTCATACCACTCTTGTACACAGCAAAGAATACATGTCTGTGTGTTAATTATACAGCTAATGCAATCACAATAGAGACACAAAACACACAAAAAG
>NC_085859.1:24324426-24344426 GCF_034702125.1 Engraulis encrasicolus | reverse complement strand
AAATTGCAGCCCCGCCTTTCAACGAGTTCCTAAAGCGGCTGTCTTCCCATAGACTCAACACAGAACCACCACATTAACAGCCAAAAATAAGGACTAACGAACTATACTGCGGGGTAATCACCACAAATATGTAAATTATCAACTGTCTCGGTGGTGATAATCACAACAGTTTTACCACCTGTGATGTTTATCTGAAGTTATGTAATATGTCATATTCCCTGCATTGCATCGCATTGCATTTGCTGTGTGCTACGCCCACTACTAAGAACTAACATTCGCAACGCTGAGCAGTACTGAGAAGCTAAAACAGCTAATTTTGCTAATGAGGAAGTCGGAACTAGCAGACAGCGGAGATCGCCTGACTCTGTTGTCTGTATGGCTCTGGTGGTGCCCAGATGATTTTTTAAGTGAATGCATTTCACGGACTCACCGAGTTGTGTTAGCATTGACTCTTGTTGCCTTGGAGAGAAATTATGTAAATAACATATTCTGGTAATTAAAATAATAATAATAATAAATAAATAAATCTAAAAAATGTTTTATTGTGTATCTTTTTCCTCCTCCCTACACAAAGGGCTTGTGAGAGGAAAAGCTATCAAATGTTGGTTTGCATCTGTGGTCTAATGAATTTGGTCTTGCAATTGGAGTGATAGGAGTAGTAAATAACCCACATCCATGACTGTATCGCCCTAGAAGGAATGTCAAAGCTGTTTCGCAGTATGTACAACAAAGTCATGTACCGGGACATCTGAACAACTGTAGGGGAATGGCTGTTTGTGAAATTTCGGTAGCAAATTTGTTCATGTCAAATTTTTGTCCATTTTTGGAATACATATTGGCCTGCAATTCAGGGTTTTGATTTTGGCTCATGGATGTGTATTCGCTGCCCGCGGCTATACCGCTGCTACTGTCATGGCTGCTACTGTAGTGGGGGAAAAGGTTGTGACGTCCCCCTACCATGACTGCCACTGCTGTGGGGGACGTACACTGAGCTGGCCCCTTGACCTGGAGCCCATTGAAGACAGCAGTGTGTCCACAGACCATACGGTTGGCTGCTGCTGCTGCTGTTGCTGCTGCTGCTGATACATTGTCGTGAATGCCATTGTAGTGGGGGATGCTCAGAGCTCCCGCCGCTGTAACTGCCACTCTTGTGGCCGGTTCCGGGGGACACACTGTATGATGCAACTGCCATCACTGTCACTGTTGGTGGGGGAAATCCATGCTGTGCTGGTCCCTTGACCTGAAACCCACTGAACACAGAAGAAGATGCTGCTGTTGCAACTACTGTATTGCTTCAGTTATAACTGCCACTGTTGTCACTGATTCTAGGGACACACTCGGGGGGTGCAACTGCCATCACTGTCACTGTTGGTGTGGGAAATCCGTGCTGTGGTGGCCCCCTGACCTGAAGCCATCCGAACACAGACGATGCTGCAGTTTGCAGCTACTGCATTGCCACTGCTATGACTGGCACTGTAGTGGCAAATTCCGGGGGACACACTCTGGGATGCAACTGCCATCAATGTCACTGTTTGTGGGTGATCCATGCTGCGCCGGCCCCTTGACCTGAAAGCCACTGAACACAGAATAGACGCTTCTGCTGTTGTTGCAGCTACTGTACTGTGCTAGTCCCATGACTGTGTCTACAGTTGTGGAGGATTGTGGGAGACAGGGCTGCTGACAGATTTAGCTCGACCCGGGGCAGAGCCATATGAAAAAGTCCCCCCCCCCAGTCCATACATACAGTGTAATGAGGTACCAAATTCTGGGGCCCCCTTTTCTCTGGGAACGGGACAGCTGACCCCTTTGTCATCCCTTTGACGGTCTCCCTGGTGGGGGATACCCTGATGCTGCTGCTGCTAGTGCTACTGGCTGGACCAGAGATTCTTTAAGTATATAGAGATATGCCAATGTAATAGGTTGCTATGGGCACCTAACATGACCAGGTTCCGGTCTGCCTAAAGGGCCGTGTCATAATACTCCTACCATTGAATAGAACAGTCCTTAGGTCTGCCTAAAGGGGGATTTACCCCCCCAATAATAGAACCCGGAAACAATGGGTCAATGGAACCTCTCTTTCTCTACTCTCTCTGGCTGGACTGCCACTGGTGTGGGGGAGGCATGCTGAGGTGACCCCATGACCTTGAACTATGCATTGTGGAGCCACTCGCTGAGCTTCAGAGCGAGAGCTCAGAGCCTTTGATGGGATTGTCAGCCGCCTGCGCATCGCACAGGTGGAGAGGAGGTGGGAGGAAAGAGAGAAGGAGGAGAGGAAGAGGACGTGGAACGGGGGAGGAGTAGGGGGAGGAAGAGGAGGTGGAAGAGGAGTAGGGGGCTAGGAGAGAATAGGGATTGTCACCTGAGCAAGTGACTAGCAGAGAGGTTAGGATGTGCAGAGATGGGGTGGGGGGTGGAGGTAGAATTAAGTCCCAGCTACACCCTCTGAAATATGGGATTGTTGTCACCTGAGCAGGCATGGTGTGAGAATAGATGGAGGAGGAGTGAGGATGACAACAAAGCCCAAATGATTTGCCGTACAGTATGATCCTCACCTGGGTGGATAGTGCCTGTGATGGGCAGGGAGGCGGGGGCAGGGTGGGGTTCAGTGGAGTGGGGAGTGGTGTGTGTGTGAGGGGGGGTGTAGGTGGAAAAGGGGGAAGACTGGAAGAGTAGAGTGGTGGTGCATGTTTTTGTTTTAGGGAGCAGGGATGGGTTCAGTGAAGGGTGTGTGTGTGTGTGTGTGCGTGCGTGCGTGCGTGCGTGCGTGCGTGCGTGCGTCNCTGATATAGAGAGGGGGAAGGGGGGGGGTGGTGGTGGCTATGGGGGGAGGGTGGAGGGCAGTGAGGATGTGGGGCTGTTAGTTGTGAGGCTGCTGTAAGCCTCTTTTTTACCTCCTATTGGGAGTAGTTTGCTGTGGGAGCAGAGGCTATGGAGAGAGAGTGTGTGGTGTGTGGGGCGGTTAGAAGCTGCCCTGTGGGGGTGCTCTCTCGGCCCCCCACACCCTCTACACACACACACACACACACACACACACACACACACACACACACACACACACACACACACACACACACACACACACACACACACACACACACACACACACACACAAACAAACACACAAGCACTGATTTCCCTCCCTGCTGTTTGCACTCTGCTGCAGGAAGTAGGGCTGCTTGGGCATCGTGGGGCGTCTGTGGAACAGACAGAGAGGATTCTGGGTAAATGGAAGCACACAGCTGGGGTATGCCAGCCAACTGCCGTCCTTGTCCGCCTCCAGTCTCTCTTGCCCCCCCCCACCCCATCGCAGCCAGCTGCCTTCCTAGTCTGCCCCCCACCACCATCAAATCACCACCCACCACAATCACCAATCGTCTTCCTTATCTCTCAATGGCATTCTCCAGTACTACATTGGAGCAGGGTTGCCAGAGTAAGCAGTTTCCTGCCCAATTGGTTTTGTTTTGGATGACCATCTGGGGGTACGAAAAAAGTGTTGGATGGGTTTTTCTGTAGATGTAAGACCATCGAAATCAATACAGCTTACTTAAAATTAGGCATTATTTAGTGCTTCCAGGCAGTTTTTGAGCATTTATTGGGATGAAACTCATCAGTCACATCTGGCAACCCTGTCGACAAGATTGCAACTTACCTAATGTTTGGATTCAATCAGTAAGCAGTACATTTTTGGTTTTCGTTCTCCTCTCCTCTGCTAACCCAGGGGGTTAAGTGTTGATTAATATGCCTGACTCAGTCTAATGCTGTGGTCCCCAACCTTTTTCTTCAGGGACCCATATTTTTACCATTGTAATCTTTGATGACCCAATTGCGCGAGCGCCCACACAAGACGGAGTCACATGATCTGTTTCCTGCGAAAACTCATTAGTTATCATTTTATTCCTCAATTTGTCTTCTGTCTAATATAAAAAAAATGTTTAATGTATCACTTACATTTTGTTGCTTCTATTAAACCCCTTAGAATCAAGAGGGCTTCGCGACCCACTGTGGATCTTTGGCGACCCATAGGTTGGGTCCCGACCCATAGGTTGGGAACCATTGGTCTAGTGATCTTACTACGTGCTTTCTTTGTTCTGGGTGTCCAAGAAATCAGCCTCACGTTGACATGCATCACTAAGCAACCTGTAGATGTGTGTGTCCACTCCCATTTTGCATCATTGAACAAACACACACACACGCACACACACACACACACACACACAAACATGCACACACGTATGCATGCACGCACGCATGCACACACACACACACACACGCACACACATGCAACACATACATACACATACACACACTTATATATAAACACTCACACACATACATACACCTCCCACACACACACACACACTTTGTGATGAGGTCAAATGATTCAAATCAGGCTGCACATCAGATGAAAGGTTCCACTGAGCCGTCGACACATGGACTGACAGATGAGTGGGATGGTTTGTGTGTGTGTGTGTGTGTGTGTGTGTGTGTGTGTGTGTGTGTGTGTGTGTGTGTGTGTGTGTGTGTGTGTGTGTGTGTGTGTGTGTGTGTGTGTGTGTGTGTGTGTGTGTGTGTGTTGGGGGAGGTCTTTTTTTTCTCTATTGCTATCTCTATTTTTGTCAGGTCTTGATTGTGAATGTATGATGTCACACGCATTGTAGTACATACATGCTGCACACACGGACACATGCACGCACGCACGTACGAACGCACGCACACACACACACGCAAACTCTCTCTCTCTCTCTCTCTCTCTCTCACACACACACACACACACACACACACACACACACACACACACACACACACACACACACATACTCAAACAAAAGTGCGGGCAATGCTTCATTGTATCTCTGCGCTAAGCCTCTTTAGTCAGGGGAAGGTTTTAGATTACATTACATGCAATCTCAGTAACACTCACAAGATACTCACAAAACACAACAAAATCCTCTTAAATCCTCTTTTTGTATGTTTTCGTATTACAACCCCATATTAGTGTACTACTGGTGCAATAGTAATACCTAGTAGTAGTTCATGGGTAGATCAACTGAAATTTAAGGGAGTCCACATTCATCGATATTCTGCCTTACCATTTTTTGTGTCGATACATGGCTGTGATGACGCGGCTTATGGGCGCGTCACCACCGCGTCCAGGCGGACGCTTTTAAACTTTACTGGCGCCAAAGCGCTTTCCCCTCTCTCACCTCTCCTAAGCCCGCGGCTGAAACGCCGCGCATTGAACATTGATTTCCATGTTGGGACATTGTTATTAACATCTTGCGATGTGTTGTTTTAATGTTTGCAGTCTCATGGGTGCACACATGATAACCGCGACATGGAAAACATTTTACACACGCTAAGCGCTTCCACATAGTCACACGCCATACACCTCGCACAGCGACATCAAACACAAACACAGTGTTTACCGCAAAATGCTTATTTGTCACAACTCCCTTTCATCATGTTTGCAAAGAATACCACCTCCTGAATGCATTGTGTCTACTGTTTAAACCCATTTTCTTTTGCCAAGTGTTTCTGTAGCTTTTAAACTTACCTGCAGTGTTGCAGCTCTTCCGGGTTTGGGGAGAGAAGCCGAGCGCATGTTTCTGTGCGTATTTATGGATGGGCGCGTTCGCTCATTGGCAGCGCTGCGGGCTGCGAAATCAATTATCTTCATTTTTGCTTTTTGTTGCTTTATTTCATTATGCATTCATTTGTTATCATTTGTGTTAAAGGCCTGATTTAGTTATTATATGTTTGGTACCGTTTTATAGAGTTTATTTAGTTATTTTCAGTTCTGTTTGTAAATCCCCCCTGGCTTATGTTCTGTAATGGATTAGTCCAGTGGCCAGGGCGGGAAAACTTTTGCTCAAAAGTCCGACTCCTCATTTGCTCATGGAGGTCGGTAGGTGAAGGTTACCTTACCTGAGAATATTGTTGTAATGCTATGCCAAAGCATTTTTTCTCTGCTCAGAGATATTTTTCATTTTGACCTTTTTCATTATTATTTTTGTAAATATATTTTTGTAAATATTTTTCTTTTTGAATACTTACCTTTTTGGATTCTTGGGACACTCTTGTAAATATCACTCCTGGTGTGAAGAAAAATAAAAACTCAGTGGACGCAGTTTTTGCCTGTTGGAGCATTTTTGGTGCCATTTTCAAGACCCCTCGACACTCTACCTTTCACAAGTGGTGGCAGCGGTGGGATTTCCAGTGTCAAAAGAGGGTGGCACCCAACGATGTCACAGCAGGCCAGCCTGCAACCAAATGCTGTGAGAAGCAGATCAGCAGAGTCGACTGCACACCAGACGGCGACAGAGGACAACATGGCTTCCAGGCCCCATTCTGCACCCCCAGATGACCGGACGTCCAGACTGGAGGAGACTCTCCGCTCATTCATACAATCACAGCAAGCCAGGGAGGAACGCCAGGACCAGAAGTGGCGATCAATGCAACATCAGTTCCAACAACTCCAGATGCTTGTGAGCGGAGAGCACTTCAACCAACGTCCAGCAGAGGGAGCCACGAGCCAGTCACTAGATCCAGTCGCACGAGAGCCAGAAGACCACAACCAAAGACGGGAGGAGCAGCAACAGAGTCCAGCCCACGGCGCGTCTGATGCACCAAGGCTAGCGACGGGTCGATCTCAGGAGCCCGCTACGCCAGATGACGTCCCACAAGGGCGGGAGCAGCTCTACACACGCTCAGTCACCCCTATGCCAGATCTTCCAAGGTCGGTGAGCGTAACCCCATCTGAGTTTTATGGCTGGAGTCGTCCCAAGATGACACCATACCAAGAAGACGAGGACATCGAACATTATTTAACAACTTTTGAAAGACTCGCTTTGGCTAACCAATGGCCAAGACACAGTTGGGCTGTTTACCTTGTGCCCCTGCTGACAGGGAAAGCCTGTGCGGCATATGTCGCAATGGATATTGACAATACCATGGACTATGCTAAAGTCAAAGAGGCCATATTGGCCAAGTTCGAAATCAACAACGACACCTACCGACACAGGTTCCGGTCCATGACGCTATTGGACGGAGAGACCGCCAAAGAACTACAGGCACGACTTAGTGACCTGTACACCAAGTGGATGTGCCCGGCGCAGAAGACTAAAGCTGAAGTCGGGGACGCCATTGTACTGGAGCAGTTCCTGCGTATGCTGAACCCGGAGCTGAGGATATGGGTCAAGGAGCGCAACCCGGTGACGTCGAAAGAAGCCGCGGACCAGGCAGAAGCCTTCATCGCAGCTCGACGCCACAGAGGGACCTACCAGCTCGGCGCCCATGACACCACGGCGAGGCGGGGCCAACCACCACCGAGGCAACCAACGCGTCAGCCTTCCAGTAAGTCTGTGGGTGGCGGTCGTGTGTTCAATAGGTCCTATAGCTCCCATAACCCCAATTCCCAGCCCAGCACACAGTCTAAGCCCAGGCCCAACATAGTTTGCCATAACTGTCATCAACCCAATCATATCAAGCCAGACTGCCCCTTACTCAACGTTAGCAACGCCAGTTTGTGTTACACACCATCTCACACATCGACGCCTACACCTAGCTCCACTGACACTCTAGTTCCCGTCACCATCAGGGGTAGGACTTTGCAGGCCCTCGTAGACACTGGTAGTAGCCAGACATTTGTAAGAAGCGCTTGTCTAGACCCTGCAGATTATGCTACTGTTGGCAGAGTGAGGGTGAGATGTATCCACGGTGATGAAACTGAGCACCAGACAGCTAACGTAGACATGGAGATTGATGGCCAGAGGTATCTGCTAAATGTTGGCATAATGGATTCACTGCCGTATCCCATTGTGTTAGGCCAGGATGTGCCTGTGCTGATTGAGTTGCTGGAGAAGTCTGTACCTGTAGCATCTGCTTTTGTTACGACACGTTTACAAGCTCAAGCTGAGTTGGCTGAGTTACCATTTCCAGTCACAGAGCCTGTTGCTAAGCCCAAAAAGTCTAGGTCACTGAAGAGAAGGGACAAGTTTTTAGGTACTACAGTGCAGGAGCAGTTGCCCCTTCCACCACTAGATGGCGATGTGATCGACAGTGCAGATTTCAAAGACCTTCAGAAAGCTGACCCCACACTTAAGTCTTGTTTTGAGAAAGTTGTGAGTGAGGAGGATGTCATGAAAGCTACCGTGTGTGGCAAAGAATGCTTTGTTGTGAGAGATGGTGTGCTGATGTGTGTGTTTGAGGAAGCAGAGCATATTGTAGTCCCTGAGTCACTGAGGTCCAAAGTTCTTCACCTTGCTCACAGTATCCCCTGGTCAGGACACTTAGGGCAGCAGAAGACACTTGACAGAGTTGCTAAGCGCTTTTACTGGCCCAAGTGGTATCAAGAGGTGATTGATTACTGCAAGTCCTGCCCCACATGCCAACTCAGATCCAAAACACACAGAGGCCAAAAAGCACCACTCATGAGCATGCCCATAATCGACACACCATTCACAAGAATTGCTATGGATATTGTAGGCCCTTTGGAGAAGAGTAGAGCAGGCCACCGTTACATCTTAGTCATTTGCGACTATGCCACTCGATATCCCGAAGCGTACCCCCTCAGAAATATTAAGTCCAGATAAGTGGCTAACTGTCTCATTCAGTTGTTCTCACGAGTAGGCATTCCCAGAGAAATCCTAACAGACCAGGGAACCAACTTTAACTCCCGTTTCATGAGACAGGTTTACTCCCTCCTGGGCATTAGGCCCATTAGAACCACACCGTACCACCCACAGACTGATGGATTGGTTGAACGCTTCAACCAGACCCTCAAATCCATGCTGAGGAAGTTTGTGTGTGACACCGGCACAGACTGGGACCAGTGGCTGCCATACCTCCTGTTCGCATACAGGGAGGTCCCTCAAGCTTCGACTGGCTACTCCCCTTTCGAGCTCCTCTTCGGCCGCCAGGTGAGAGGACCCCTGGATGTGCTCAAAGAGGCATGGACCGGAGAGGGAGCACCACAACAAACCAGCATCGCGGAGTACGTGCTGAAGATGAGAGCCAAGCTTGAGGAGCTCAGCAGCCTGGCCCACGACAACATGGTCAAGGCCCAGTCACGCCAGAAGACCACGTACGACCGGACAGCGCGGAGCCGCACCTTCAACCCGGGCCAGAAGGTTCTCCTGCTACTGCCTTCATCCACCAGCAGTCTCCTGGCGAGATGGCAGGGGCCGTTCGAGGTGCTGGCGAAAGTGGGTCCGGTGACGTACGAACTCGCCATGCCAGATCGTCGAAAGCCAAGACAAAGGTTCCACATCAACCTGCTCAAAGAGTGGGTACCTCGACCAGACACCACCAGCCACCTCAACTGGGCTCGGGTGGTGGAAGAAGAGGAGGAGACCAAGGAGCAGTACTTCCCCACGGGGGGAGGTGAGACTTCTCCACCACTGCAACATCTGTCCAACCGCCAGCAGGACGACGTGCGGCAGGTCATTCCCGATGGCCTGTTCAGAGAGGAGCCTGGACGGACTTCGTTGATGCAGCACCACATCCGTCTGACAGGACCAGGTCCGGTCCGACAGACTGCTTGCCGGGTCCCGGCGAGGCTCATCCCTGCTTTGAAGGCGGAGGTCCACGCAATGCTGGACATGGGCGTGATAGTGCCATCGCGCAGCGAATGGTGCAGCCCCGTCGTTTTAGTCCCCAAAAAGGATGGCGAGCTGCGCTTTTGTGTTGACTTTTCAAAACTGAACTCAATCTCAGCCTTTGACCCCTACCCAATGCCAAGGGTAGATGAGATGGTGGAACGGCTGGGCAAAGCCCAGTACCTCAGTACCCTTGATCTTTGCAAGGGGTACTGGCAAGTGCCACTCACGCCAGAGGCCCAAGAACTGACAGCCTTTCGGGCCCCGAGTGGATTGTACCAGTTTACCACCATGCCCTTCGGACTCCACGGAGCAGCCGCCACATTCCAGCGGCTCATGGATCAAGTGCTGCGGGGGGCGGAGACTTATGCCGCCGCCTACATCGACGACGTCATCATCTACAGCTCCTCCTGGGAGGAGCATGTGACCCATCTGGCTGACGTGTTCAGTCGGATCAGCAACGCCGGCCTGGTTGTGAATGCCAGCAAATGCCAGCTGGCTAGGCCGGAGGTCTGTTACCTAGGCTACGTGCTGGGTAGTGGCAACATCAAGCCACAAGTGAGCAAGGTGGAGGCTGTCCGCGACCGCCCACGACCCACAACCAAGAAGGGTGTGAGATCCTTCCTGGGTCTCGTGGGGTGGTACAGGCGGTTTATCCCCAACTTCTCCACACGTGCCTCCAAGCTCACTGACTTGACCCGCAAAAACAGCCCCAACAAGGTTGTTTGGACAGATGACTGTCAGGCAGCCTTCCAGGACCTGAAGGATTGTCTTTGTGACTCACCTGTGCTACAGAGCCCCGACTTTGATCTCCCCTTCACGGTGCAGACCGACGCCTCTGGGCTGGGGCTTGGTGCTGTGCTACTGCAGGGGGAAGGGGCAGACCGACATCCGGTGCAGTACATCAGCCGTAAGCTGTTCGACCGTGAGACCCGGTACTCTACGGTTGAAAAAGAGTGCCTGGCCATCAAGTGGGCCTTGGACAGTCTCCGGTACTATCTGCTGGGGAAACGGTTTGACTTGGAGACAGACCACCGTGCGCTGCAGTGGCTCCACCGTATGAGAGACAGTAATGCCAGAGTCACGCGGTGGTACCTGTCATTGCAGCCGTACAACTTCACCATCCGGTATAAGGCCGGAAAAGAAAATGTTTCCGCTGACTTCTTGTCCCGCCCCGAGGAGGAGGGGCAATCTTAAGGAGGGGGGTGTGTGATGACGCGGCTTATGGGCGCGTCACCACCGCGTCCAGGCGGACGCTTTTAAACTTTACTGGCGCCAAAGCGCTTTCCCCTCTCTCACCTCTCCTAAGCCCGCAGCTGAAACGCCGCGCATTGAACATTGATTTCTATGTTGGGACATTGTTATAAACATCTTGCGATGTGTTGTTTTAATGTTTGCAGTCTCATGGGTGCACACATGATAACCGCGACATGAAAAACATTTTACACACGCTAAGCGCTCCCACATAATCACACGCCATACACCTCGCACAGCGACATCAAACACAAACACAGTGTTGTCCGAAATGCTTATGTCACGAATCCCCTTCATCATGTTTGCAAAGAATACCACCTCCTGAATGCATTGTGTCTACTGTTTAAACCCATTTTCTTTTGCCAAGTGTTTCTGTAGCTTTTAAACTTACCTGCAGTGTTGCAGCTCTTCCGGGTTTGGGGAGAGAAGCCGAGCGCATGTTTCTGTGCGTATTTATGGATGGGCGCGTTCGCTCATTGGCAGCGCTGCGGGCTGCGAAATCAATTATCTTCATTTTTGGTTTTTGTTGCTTTATTTCATTATGCATTCATTTGTTATCATTTGTGTTAAAGGCCTGATTTAGTTATTATATGTTTGGTACCGTTTTATAGAGTTTATTTAGTTATTTTCAGTTCTGTTTGTAAATCCCCCCTGGCTTATGTTCTGTAATGGATTAGTCCAGTGGCCAGGGCGGGAAAACTTTTGCTCAAAAGTCCGACTCCTCATTTGCTCATGGAGGTCGGTAGGTGAAGGTTACCTTACCTGAGAATATTGTTGTAATGCTATGCCAAAGCATTTTTTCTCTGCTCAGAGATATTTTTCATTTTGACCTTTTTCATTATTATTTTTGTAAATATATTTTTTGTAAATATTTTTCTTTTTGAACACTTACCTTTTTTGGATTCTTGGGACACTTTTGTAAATATCACTCCTGGTGTGAAGAAAAATAAAAATTCAGTCGACGCAGTTTTTGCCTGTTGGAGCATTTTTGGTGCCATTCCAAGACCCCTCGACACTCTACCTTTCACAATGCCCTAAAATATGAATTAACCTTACAATAAAAATAGTTGATGTTGTGCCGCTAAGGGACCATGTGTACCAACAGGTTAAAGTAAATACAGGTTTGTACAACAGCGGAGTGATTGAGTTAAAAAAAAAAAAAAAAATCTTCTTTCTCAGCATATTAGTGAAATGTAGCCATGACTGACAATTTTTTTTTGCTAAAATACAAAAAAATGAATGCAAATCACATTTCAGCATGGAATATATTTTATAAAGGTTGTAAAATGTCTAAATCGCAGCCTTTATATGGAACAATTCAATCCATTATGATCCATAATTATGCTCATTTCTTTTCTTGTCTTCCTGTCAATGCGACAGCCGTTTAGCCTGAGCCTGTCAGCTTGGCTCCTCCCCTGCTGTGGATGTCTCACTGTGGATGAGGATCAAGACGTGTGTGTGTGTGTATGTGTGTGTGTGTGTGTGTGTGTGTGTGTGTGTGTGTGTGTGTGTGTGTGTGTGTGTGTGTAGTACATGGGTACGTGTGTGTGTGTGTGTGTGTGTGTGTGTGTGTGTGTGTGTGTGTGTGTGTGTGTGTGTGTGTGTGTGTGTGTGTGTGTGTGTGTGTGTGTGTGTGTGTGTGTGTGTGTGTAGTACATGGGTACGTGTGTGTGTGTGTGTGGGTGTGTGTGTGTGTTTGTGCATGCGTGTGTATCCTGCTGTGGATGTCTCTCTGTGAATGCGCACCACAATGTTTGTGTGTGTGTGTGTGTGTGTGTGTGTGTGTGTGTGTGTGTGTGTGTGTGCGTGTGTGTGTATATGCGTATGCGTGTGCGTGTGCGTGTGCGTGTGCGTGTGCGTGTGCGTGTGTGTGTGCGTGTGTGTGTGTGTGTGCGTGTGTGTGTGTGTATGTCCTGCTGTGGATGTCTCTTCACAGATGCGTACCCTGACACTTTCCAACATGCTCCCCTGCTGTGTTTCAGGGGAAAAACACAGACCTCAATTTCATGTATCTGCCTAGGGCCATGGAGGGCCTTCTCTCTTCCAGGACCATTTCCCCTCTCATTAGAAAACTAACCCTACTCATGTTACGCCTTCTTATTTCGCCCCCAAATTGTATGTCGCTGATTATGAAAATAAAAATGAATGTCCGCACACTGCTTGCTTTTTTATTTTTCCAGTGAGCGCTTTCGAGCTAGTCGCTCTTAATCATATGTTGCTGATTATGCCCGTATTAAGTCCTGTGCAGGTCATTTCAGCATTCTGTATTTGTCAAGTTGCTGTATTTGCCTGATTTGCCAATTGGGAGGGAAAGTAATTGCATCGCCCCCTGCTGGCAGCGTTCCAAGCCTCTGCATTAAATATTTTTTTTCTTTATGTGACCGGAAGGAACCTGATCCGCTGCCCGGCAGCTCCCCGCCTTAGATATTTGTCCCACTCTAATTCAAAAGAGAACTTAGAAACACACAGGTGATGCAAGTACACTGATTGTTTTTTTTATTATTATTTCCAAAGTTAAAATACTTTGCACCAAGTGGATGAAAGGAACATTAAATGAAACAGAAATTAGGGCCCACAATATGGACAAGGCACAGTATGGAATCAGCGGACCTAGGCACAGCAATGACTCTGCACCCTCATGCAAACAAAATAAATCCATCCCAAATATGTATCAAACGGCAAACAAAATAAATCAAACCCTTCGCACAGCAAAGAATAAATATTGCACTGCAAACCAACAGCAATCGGTTGCTGTGCCTATTCAGATGGTACAGCACTGGGCCCAGTCGACTGTGGTCCTACGGACTGGTACAAAACAAACAAAAGAGGTATGGGACTATGCTGTGCTACCCCCTCTCAGGTCACAAATAGGAGGAATGAGTGACAGGTCAGCTAGTACAGTCAGAATGGGTTAGGCACAAGGATGAGAGCACACCATGCATAGAAAATAAACAAACATGCAAATCAACAAAATACCCCAAAAGAAAACAAATAACCGCACCCCACTATAACTAGATTTCACAGCAAAGCACAGCAATCCAGCGGTCTGCCTATTCCCAATCGGACTGAACCCCCCAAAGCCAACCTATCCCCAGATGTCTTCTCACAATAGCACAGCTAACCCCAGATAAGAAAAAGAAAGAAAAGAAAGAGCAAAACGATCCACTTAGTCAAAGAAATGTAAAATTGCACTTTTCCCTAGAACACCCCACTAATACACACACACACACACACACACACACACACACACACACACAATCACACGCTGTCAGAGTTGCGGCCTGCGCCGAGTGTAGGCACCGCACAGTGCACAGACACTCACACAGTCACACACGCACCCGCACGCTCAAGCGCATTGGGCGCGCACAGTCCAAGTCAAATCTCCAGGGAGAGAAACAGTGACCACAGCGCACGCTGGAGCTGCAGTCAAGAAGCTTGTCCCACTGGCACCTCCACCTTCGGCTGTGGAAACAATATCCACACATAAGCGTAAGACAGGGCAGCTATTATCGTCATTTCTATTAACGCCTCACGAAGCAGGAAAGCATTACGGTTGATTAATTTACCTGGTCGCGAAGTTTCCGCACTCCACAATTAAACACCGGTTCATATGACGTCTTGAAGCAAGCACCCGTTTTTTGTAGGATGTGGTTGTAGTCGCAACTGTAAGGAAAATTACCCTAAGTGAACAACTTGTACACCAAGCATGGAAGTAACAGCAGATGTCCAGTCAGCCAAGTCAAACAAGAACCGGCCACCATTTACCTTCACACGTAGTCAATTTTCTCTCTGCAATGCCGACCCTCGCTCAAAGCACGCTTTCTCTCCGCGATGCCAATGCTCAGGGAAGTCTCTCTACCAACCGGTTTCCCGTGGGGTATGGATACGCCACCACTAGAAGGAAGTGGCCCAAATTACTTAGGTTGCGTATACAACATCAATAGGACTAAACGCACACAGCCAAATGCATCTCAAACTTAAGTGGCACAACCACTGTTACCTTCCGTCAATGGGATGCCAACGCAGACACGCTCCTCGCAGCTCCAACGTTCTGCTGCCTTCAGAAGCAAAGCCAAAGAACCAGTGCCCAAACGCTCAGGTATACTAATAGACATCACCATGATTACCTGCCAGCTGATCAATTAGCCACCGCGCCTCCAATACTCATGAACGACCATCCGGGTACTTTGCTCTTAAATTTGCGTTACGCCCCTTTATGGGTCAAAACAAACTGAATGTCTCATTGACTTACATGCTAAATCGGCTAGCCTAAACGAACACATTCCATGCTTCAGCCACGGCTGTTTGGCTATATTATTTGAACAGCCGGCAACACAACACGTTTTCGGCATGTTGCGCGTGAACAACGATAGTCTACAGGTCCGTATCTTACGTTTATTAAACCCCAACATCACCAATTGACTTGCATGGGTTGTTTTCCCCCACAAATTGACGTAACGCACATGGAAAACGTCACGCCGTTCATGAGTATGCTACTCCACAGTCACGGCGTCGGTCCTTCCCACTTTTCCTGTGACAACTCGTCCTCAACCAATTGTTTACCTTTGTGAATCATGTATGCATGTATGCGATAATCAGTGTATATGTGTCCTTGAAAGATGATTACCAACAATGCTTCACCATACCAGGGTTATGCTGCCCACATTTAAAAAATTACATCTCGGTCCTGACGAAGAAGTAGGAGCAATGGCTATAATATGCATGATGGCCAGTTTGATCGATTCAGGTGGTAAAATGTTCGGTTTTTAACTGATCTGAATTGATTTTAATATTCTTAAAAAAACTAATACAGAACTACATTGACTTGCATGTGTGACGTGTTTACTTCATGTAATTAGCATAGCCAAATTAGCATAGCCAAACATTAGCCAGAGAGGTGGTTACTTGTTATTACATCATATCTACTAGAGAAGCTAAAACCAAACCAAACTAATCACGTGTATATACATGTGTGATAAGACGCCAATATGGAACAAACAGGATTACAAGAATGTGAAGAAACGCAAAGAACTTGCGTTCATTTGTTTCTCTGTGTTGTCAATGAGGCGCGAAGCACAGCTTGCTGGAAGCTGTAGTCCGTTTCCTACCAGATTGGCACAATTTCTATTTTTCTTAAAAGGGCAAAAAATGACTCAAGATCTTCACAGGTAGTAGTTTATACGATTGTGTAAGCCGAAACATGTGTCTGGTGTGCAAGTTCAGTGTCTGTGGGATTTAAAAAAAAAACTAGTCTATGGGAGTTTCAATAGGATTGCCCTGGTGGTTGGTTGGTCCACTCTCCCTCCCAATAGCGCTTTTCACCAATTTCCTGTATTTGTTATCGCTGATTTGACTTGATTCGTCTTGACTGACGTGTCACATTCACCTGATCATCTCTGCATGGGTGTAATCATTGCCAGTTTGTACTGTGTACTGCATACAGGTTTTACCCAATGAAGCAGGACGTACTTAAATCTGTGCAGCTGAGAGCAGCTAACTTCAAGAGACATGAATGCGGAGGGTGAAGTTGGCGTGAGACAGCTTAATTTCTTTTTGCCCCTATGTCGACTGGAGAGACAGAGAGATAGAAATAAAGAGAGAGAGAAAGAGAGAGAGATAGAGAAAGACAGAGAGAGAAAGAGAGAGAGAGAGAGAGAGAGAGGGCGATCGAGAGAGAGAGAGAGAGAGAGGCAGAGAGAGAGGGAGAGAGAGGTGCACAGGCCATCATTGGGTACGTTTCAGGTTCAGCGAGGAGTGAAATTCGAAGCAGGAAGCGGAGGAAACAACAGGCAATTTCTCCGCCACGCCTGCCAATTTTCATCAGGTAGGAGAGACAAGGAGCGGGCCCCACAGGGTAGCGGTAGTAGAGGAGACGGAGGAAGAGGAGGAAGAGGAGGGGAGGAAGAAGAGGAAGAGGAGGGGGAGGGGAAGGAAGAGAAGGAGCAAGCTGAGGAGGTGGAGAAGGCGGATGCTGTTCCTCTATGCCTACCAATTTTCATCAGGTGAGAGAGATGAGGGGAAGAAATCCCTACATGAGCCGATGCTCTGTGTGGAAAGGGAGGAGGGAGAGGAGGAGGATGATGAGGAAGAGGAAGGGATGAAGAGGAGGAGGGGGAGGAAGAGAGGAGGTGGATGCGGAGTGGCAGAGAAGGGGAATGTTGCTCTTCCACGCCTGTCAATTCTCATCAGGTAGGAGGGATGAGAAACAGGCCCCACACGTTAGTACTCTGTGAGGAAAGTGAAGAGGGAGAGGAGGAAGAGCAAGATGAGGATGAGGTTGAAGGAGAGGAGGAGGAGAAAGATGAGGAGGTGGCGTAGAAGAAGGATGTTGCTCCTCCATGCCTGTCAATTCTCATCAGGTAGGAGAGATGAGGAACAGGCAGGGGCTCTGTGAGGAGGGAGGGGAGGGATAAGGAAGAGGAGGAGGAGGGTGAAGAAGAGGAGGAGACCGATGAAGGGAAGGAGGTGGAGGATAAGGAGGATGTTGCTCCTCCACCTTGCCAGTTCTCATCATGAGGGAGAGACGAGGGGGGAGAAACTCACATGGGCTGGTGCGTTGTGAGGAGAGGGAGGAGGGAGAGGAGGAGGGGGAGAAAGGGGATGTTGGAAACCCTTAATTGTGCACATGAAGGCCCCTATGGTTGGTGAGTTCAGGACAAATAGCCTTCATGATTGGTGCGTTTAGGACCAGCAGCCCCCATGATTGGTGCATTACTGATGAAGGGCTGTGTGATTGGTTCATTTGGACAAACCAGCCTCTGGGATGCATTTTGGACACACACTCCCATGATCTTTGGAATAGGGATGTGCAGCCTCAGTGATTGGTGCGTTACTGATGGACCTGTGTGATTGGTGCATTTGTGTCAAACAGCCTCATTGATTGGTTCATTCTGGACAAGTACCCCAGGGTTGTACGGCCTCAGTGACTCGTTCATTAGTGATGGAGGGCACATGTGATTGGTGAATTTAGGGCTGCTTCTTACTGACTAACAGGGTATTCACACACATCCACCAACTTCCTACATCCAGCTACATTTCCATTGGGCGCGATCGACTTTGATGCTGCCGATCGATGTAGACAAAGCACGTGAGCGACAAATTTGATAAGTTGGACAGGAAATCTAACCATCATGCAACATTTTCATCCAGAATTCATAGCTGGCTGCACACGGATGTAGACGCTGTGGTTGAACGAATAGGCCTATTCATTTAACATTGGATTAGATCACCTCTGGCTGCACTGAACTGTGGTCTTCCTTGCGTTGCATTGGATCTGTTAAACTTTTGGTGGGTGACGCGCGTGCATCAACCAATAAAGTAGTTGCTAAGGATGAAGCTAACCAACTGATTTGCAATTATAAGCCATTGTTGCTATTATTGTCTGCTGCTTCTGCATAAAACACATCCATCCTTGTGTATCAGAGCACACATGTGTTTGAATCCAGCATTACTGACTGACTGACTGGCTGCTTCATTTGTCCTCTGGGGAGGAGCGTAGAGTCTTTTGGGTCTCCAGCAAGGAGCGTTGAGACTGAGGGGGAGATGAGGTGTGAACTGGGCCAACTGATGCACACCTGCAGGCAAACACACACACACACACACACACACACACACACACACACACACACACACACACACACACACACACACACACACACACACACACACACACACACACACACACACACACACACACACTCACGCATGCACACATGCACACACACATGCACGCATGCATGCACGCACTCTCTCTCTCTCTCTCACACACACACACACACACACACACACACACACACACACACACACACACACACACACACACACACACACACACACACACACACACACACACACACACACACACACACACACACACACACTTACACTATATACACTTGCTCATCGAGGCACTCACGCACGCACGCATGCATGCACTCACAAACCACAAAGCAAAAGCAGAAGCAAGGTTGATGCACACCTGCGCCCCTATAGTACAGTCTGCTTACTTGGTCACGCACAAACAAAGTAGGTCTGCCATGGTTCAAACTGTGACTGGAGGTTGACTGGGCCAGTGTAAAACCCAACATAATCCTGTAGGCCCCCACAAATAGAGCTCCGCTTCAAGGCAAACTTAAATTACAAACTCTCACACACTCCCAACAAAAACGATTTGTCATGGCGTGTGTGTCTGTGTGTGCGTGTGTGTGTGTGTGTGTGTGTGTGTGTGTGTGTGTGTGTGTGTGTGTGTGTGTGTGTGTGTGTGTGTGTGTGTGTGTGTGTGTGTGTGTGTGCGTGCGAGTGTGTGTATGTGCATATTGTATGTATCGTGCGTGCGTGCGTGCATGTGTGTGTGTGTGTCTCTGTGTGTGCTTCTCTCTCACAAAGGGAGAGAGTCAGAGAGTAAGGTTACAAAATTGGCCTCTGTGGCTATGCAACTAAATCCAGCACTTGGAATCAGAAGGTGAAAACACTGTAGAATCCATCCCACCTCACTGACATCAAACACCCGCGGCCAAAGCTGCGCGCAGGAGGGCCTCACGATTTTCAACACAGATCACAGCATGCACACACCATACAATAGAGGTGTATGCATGGACGTAACTACCATTGAGGACACAGAGGTCATGTCCTCCGTATTTTTGTTTTTTAGTAAAGTAAAAAATATATCTATGATGAAAATCGATGTATGATCAACAATAATAAATTCAGTCTGTATGCGCCACCCCCATTTATCCTCAGGGCAGTGATTAATGAAAACAAACTTAAGAGTTTGAAGCATTCTAAATGTACAGTATGCAGTACAGCACCCAGTATTTGACCTCTGTATTTGAAAATGTCTGGTTACGGTCCTTGGTGTATGTTATGGTTTTCTTCAGGCTACCCAAGGGCCTCTTCCTTTCAACAGAGATCACAGCATCCACACGCTGTACAATAGGGAAGCGAGCGAGTTATGGATTTCTTCAGGTCACACAAGTGCATCTGCCGTCCATGAACCCAGCAATATTCATCCACTGTATACAGGGAAGCCGGCAAGGGGGGAGAGAAGGGTCATTTGTCCCGGACCCAGGGAGAGAGGGGGCCTAGGATTGGATCCTCATTACATTGTATTGATTGGGTTTGGGGCCCTTTCAGATGTTTTTATCCCGGGCC
>NC_085859.1:24314426-24319426 GCF_034702125.1 Engraulis encrasicolus | reverse complement strand
AGGCAAAATGTATGAAAAAAGAACAAACTTCCATATGTTCTGTCTCAGAGGCAGACATACTGTGACATGCAGACAGATACACAAAGAGAGAGTAAAACACACAGACAGGTAGGCAGACAGGTACAGACAGAGAGACAGACAGACAGTTAAACATAGTACACAGACAGACTCTAATATAGTCCAGTATCCATAAATATTGGCAACATACAGTACACACACGCACACACGCATGCACAGGCACACACACACACACACACACACACACACACACACACACACACACACACACACACACACACACACACACACTCACACACACACACACACACACACACACACACACACACACACACACACACACACACACACACACACACACACACAGACAGACAGACAGACGCACATACACACACACACACACACACACACACGCACACGCACACACACACACTCACACACACACACACACACACACACACACACACACACACACACACACACACACACACACACACACACACACACTCCTTCCTACCTCACACATACACCTGTTCCTACAAAAAAAACCCTTCTTCCTTTCCCCTCGTCATAGCAGACTGTGGGTGCAATTATCCTCAGTAGAGGTTCACTGCCTCCTCTCTTCTCCTCTCTTCTGCTCTCCTCTCCTCCTGCACTCCTCTCCTATCTTCCTGCTCTTCTCTTCTCTTCTCTTCTCTTCTCTTCTCTTCTCTTCTCTTCTCTTCTCTTCTCTTCTCTTCTCTTCTCTCCTCACCTCTCCTCTTCTCTTCTCTTCTCTTCTCTTCTCTTCTCTTCTCTTCTCTTCTCTTCTCTTCTACCATTGCCTCTCCTACCAGCCGCTGCCTGCCTGCCTAAATTATGTGCTGGGCATTGCTATTAGCCTTGGCACCAACCAGCAGCCCCCCACTCACACACCCACTCACACACCCACTCTCAGTCACCACAGCCACAGTATATGCCCTGAACTCTGCTGCTCACCCATAATCTTCCTCCATTTTGCATCTCTCTCTCTCTCTCTCTCTCTCTCTCTCTCTCTCTCTCTCTCTCTCTCTCTCTCTCTCTCTCTCTCTCTCTCTCTCTCTCTCTCTCTCTCTCTCCTCTTCCCACTCCCCTCACCCATCTCCTTCCCTTCCACCCTCCTCCCACCCACCCACACAGACGATGTAAGCCCTCTCTCATCGCCTCCTGTGCCAGTAGCTCCGTTGTAAATGACCATCATTGAAAGAGCACACTGCAGGGTCCACTGCTGAATCTAGGGGTCGAGAGGTTGGCATTGGGTGATTGCGGTGGCCGATTGCTGTATACTTGATAATCTGACCAACTGGACAGCCCGGGACTGTGCTGTAATTTACTGTGTCTAGTACAGACTATGTTCTTTCATGTCTTAGCCTACATTTTTAGATGTGTCCTAGCATCTCTATAAGGGGGTATGTCTGTTGCTCGGTTGGTCGCTTGGTCGGTCTGTCTGTCTGTCTGTTGGTCGCATTCTTAATTGTAATTCCCTGCCAAGGCGGCAGTGCATAGACGGACGCATCTTTGTCTGCCTATCGGACTTGTTTTAGTATATTTTAAATGTTTCAATGTTAAATGTTTCAATTGGGCTGTGATTATTATTTCATTTCTTTATTATTACGTATTAGCTGTTACACTGTTATCGGTCCTGGCTTGCACTTGTATGTCTATGTCTATGTCTCTGAGAGAGAAACATAATTTCAATTTCCTTGTACTGACCTGTGTGTATGAAGAAACTGACTCCAAGGCTGGGGTGAATTTCTCGAAAGCACACTAATTTCTCGCAAGTAGCAACTACAGTAGCTACTTTGTTGGTCGCAATGCAATTTCCCATCTGCAACTACCCAAGTTGCTAAGTGCTAACAACTATGCTTTCGAGAAATTCACCCCTGACTTGACTTGAGACAGATCAAGTTATAGCTCTGTGGAGGCACATCTATTTTGGGGGCTTTTTCGCCTCGTCTATTTAGCACAGTGAAGAAAGGGACAGGGAAAGAGTGGAAGGGAGCAATGGGTAGGATCTGGAAACGACCTTGCGTTGGAATTGAACCTGGGTCCCTGGTGTATTGCTGCTGTGCCTATAGCCGTTTGAGCTTTGGACTGAGGCCGGAGGTGGAAGGCAGTCTATGAAGACTGCATTGGTCAGGGAGGGAAGTCTCAAAAGGCGGCAAGGACTGGTCAAGACAGTCTTTACGAGCTACAACAGAGCATCCTTTTAAAGCTCCAAGGATTGGTTAGGGCAGTCTCTAAAAGCTGCAAAGTCAAGGCAGTATTTAAAGTATATAACTATTGGTCGGAGCATTGTTTAAAGTTACCATTGTATCATACCATTGCACCCCTGAATGTGAAAAAAACTCACTATAGCAGGGGTGCCCAACCAGTCGATCGCGAGCTACCAGTCGATCCCGAGGGGAGTGGCAGTCGATCGCGAGACATGTAGTATAATGTGAAGGGGAAAATACTGTCTTTCAAAAGTAGGCTGTAGCAAGCTGCTGGTTCTGTATTGGTTAGATAATTAGTCTCACGGTAACACAGCATGAGGGGAAAGCATTAGGAAGTGACAAAGGGTATTGCAGTTGATTCATGTGTGCACACATGTAACATCGGGTGAGTAACAGAACATGTGCGCAATGATGCGTTATGACGCGGCGATATGCGAGGATCTTCGTCCAAATCGCTAATCGCATGCATCATCACTAACTGCGTTTACATCGCGTGCCGCGTGTAGTAAGGGAAATGTTAGTTGTTGACATGTATGGCATTCACTTCAATTTGTGCTGTTTCTTGCTCCAGTTGTGGACAAAACGATTGGCCAAACTCACAATAGAAAGCCTTTGCCGTGCTACTGTCCCAGAGAGCTGAAAAAAAAACACCCTTCATAGAAGAAGTCACTCTTAACAGGGGTGTTAACCAATCCAATGAGTTCTCTCTCTCTCTCTCTCTCTCTCTCTCATAGTAAAGTGAACTTAACTAGCCTACTATTTACCCATAACAAATGGTGAATTTCTGAGCCCTTTTTAATTTGTAGCCTACCACTGAAGGCATGATAATGCTTCATCATATTTTAGAAATAGTGAAAGTGAAAAGTGAAAGCCCATTGGGAAACTCCAACTCCCATTGTCATTGTGACACAGCACTCCACAGCACACAAGCGAACACTGCACACTGCACACAACGAAATTGCATTTATGCCTCACCCGTGCAAGGGGGCAGCCCTCAGTGGCGCCCCATGGGGAGCAGTGCGGTGGGACGGTACCATGCTCAGGGTACCTCAGTCATGGAGGAGGATGGGGGAGAGCACTGGTTGATTACTCCCCCCACCAACCTGGCGGGTCGGGAGTCGAACCGGCAACCTCTGGGATGCAAGTCTGACGCCCTAACCGCTCACCCATGACTGCCCATATGTGCCTACATATGCCTTTTTATATAGCCTACCAAATGTTTATCGTTTTGAAATTGTTTCAGTTGTTTATGACTTGTGTATCATGACAGAAATTATCTCTGCATACTATCAGTGCTCCATTGCTTTGTAAACATAGGCTATTCAACACACTTTTAAAAAACACACTGAAAAGATACGGCCATAGTAGCCTACTAAAAACATTTTGTTCATAATAATGGTGAATATTTTTCATACTGACATCCTTAAATTTGACTTGGTAGATCACGGCAGACCATCAACTTCAAAAGTAGATCTCGGTTAAAAAAAGGTTGGGCACCCCTGCTCTACAATAAAGTCACACAAAATGGAATTGTACCTCTATCTCTTGGTCACACCACTTTTAAAAGATATGATTTTCCACTTATTACATTGAAAAACTGAGCAGCTACTGCTACTATACTGGGTTGCATTTCACAAAAGCGTAGATGTTAGCACTTAGCAACTTGGATAGTTGCCAATGGGAAATTGCATTGCGACCAACAAAGTAGCTGCCGTAGTTAGCAACTGCGCTTTCGAGAAATTCACTCCTGTAATGTTGGCACGGCAGGCAACTGTGGAGGAGGAAGTGGTCAAAGGGGTCTTTAAAGGGCTCAGCACAGCAGCACACTTTTGTGTGGGAAGAAGCGGAAAAGAACAAACACATAACAGGCATCATAAGGTCTGATGAAGGTGTTGCTTTTTCTGTTGTTGTTGTTTTATTGTTTTTTCCCTCTTTCTCTCTCTCTCTCTCTCTCTCTCTCTCTCTCTCTCTCTCTCTCTCTCTCTCTCTCTCTCTCTCTCTGTCACTCTCTCCTGCTTTTTCTCTTTCTCTTTTCAGTCTCTCTCTCTCTCTCTGTGTCATGCCCCAGACTTCTGCCCCTGTTTGACATTTTAACTCACCTTTTACTGTCTTTTGGTGAAGTGTTTTCTGTGCAGACTTTTGTTTTGGGTTTTAGGTATACACAGAGATACAGGTCCAAATGTCAGCTGATCAAGTTTATATTGGGTTAAGCAAAAATGGCAATTTATATCAGCAGATATACAGTAATATCTATATAATATATCAGGCCTGGTGAAATCTAGGATTCGCATTGATTGCTTTTTTTAAAGCACATGTTTGATATTGACACTTCTGTTGACAATTGGTGTTATGGAGAAACACTTTGCTCAGTCAGGGGTGGGGAGTTGACCTTTTTGGGGTTTTTTAGCCTAAGATTTAGGTGTGTTTCTTCTTTACCTGGTTTCATTGTGTAGTATGGTTTTGTAAATGGGATGTTTTTCTGATTGTTAAAATAAAGCGCTTTTAAAAATCAAAAAAATCTCTCTCTCTCTCTCTCTCTCTCTCTCTCTCTCTCTCTCTCTCTCTCTCTCTCTCTCTCTCTCTCTCTCTCTCTCTCTCTCTCCCTGTACACACAAACAGATACATACAAATACATAAAGAAATCAGCTTTTCTTTTTCTTTTTTTCATCGTCGCAGTTTGCTGCTCCCATAAAAAAAGAGCAGTGATACCAGACGGTCTGTGAGTCAAGCTTACGAGGCCGCTGACAT
>NC_085859.1:24306926-24309426 GCF_034702125.1 Engraulis encrasicolus | reverse complement strand
GAAGAGATCACTTTTCACACACTTTTCAGCAATGGCCGTGGAATGGCAAGTCTCTCTGAGTCAAACCACTTTTAAAATGACATGATTATTCGCTAATTGCTTTGAAACAAACGTCATTAGTAACACTTTGCATGGACATGAAGCCTTTGCATGATAACAGTCTGTGAGAAGAATTTGCATCTCTTTTCACAGATTGAGACTCAACGACATAGCAGTTAAAGGGAAAAAAATCAAGGGTTAAATCAACCTATATCACCTCATTTTCCTGCATCATGGACATTGGTGTAGTCTACTTTTTTATGGTGGGTATACTGTATATTTGAGCGTTTTTGGAAGTGGGTATACTGTATATATTTGTGCTGTTCAAAACAATGGATCAATCAATTTGAAGTGGGTATACTGAAATCCCTGAAATTTAGAAGTGGGTATACTCTGTATACCCGTATTCTACGTAGACTACACCACTGATCATGGACCAGTAAAATTTGAACTTCTTAAAGCATCTGAGGAAGCACAGAGGGCCCATGTTCATAGAATACCATAGCATTTTATGGCGTCATATTATTGCACTCCTGAATGTGAAAAACCATTCTACCATAAAGTCATTGTCAGGCCCGATCTTTACCATATGCCTGTGGTGATGGGACTGCGATACTTGTGTCTGATCCTGTACAAGGGGGCCCGATCTTTACCATATGCCTGTGGTGATGGGACTGCGATACTTGTGTCTGATCCTGTACAAGGGGGCCCGATCTTTACCATATACTTGTGGTGATGGGACTGCGATACTGTGTACAAGGGGGCCCGATGTTTACCATATGCTTGTGGTGATGGGACTGCGATGTGTACAAGGGGGCCCGATGTTTACCATATGCCTGTGGTGATGGGACTGCGATACTTGTGTCTGATCCTGTGTACAAGGGGGCCCGATCTTTACCATATGCTTGTGGTGATGGGACTGCGATACTTGTGTCTGTCCTGTGTACAAGGGGGCCCGATCTTTACCATATGCTTGTGGTGACACAATGGGGGCTGTGGTGTTTAGTTGACCCTTGGCCGTCTGAGGGCTGAGGCCAGCAAAACGCACCCAGGGGCCATAGGTCATATACAGCAGGACGGAGTAGGCTGTCTGAATAACAAGTCAAGCCAAGCAAGCGCACACTAGCCTCTGTGTGTGCGTGCGTGCGTGTGCGTGTGCGTGTGCGTGTGTGTGTGTGTGCGTGCGTGCGTGCGTGTGTGTGTGTGTGTGTGTGTGCGTGTGCGTGTGCGTGTGTTTGTGTTTGTGTGTGTGTGTTCATTGCATGTAACCATGTAACATGTAACATGTAACATGTGATAAGAAAGGTTGGTTTGGGGATGGGTTGCAGTTGCCATTACCCATTTTCTCTCTCCCAGATTTGTGGATGAAATTGAATTTGTTTCCACAGAAAAGAAATTAGAAAAAGCGAGACCAGGGCACTGAGAGAGACTGAGAGAAACAGACTGAATCTGATAGGGACAAAGAATGGGAGGAAAGAGAGAGAGGGAGAGAGAGGCATGAGACGTAGTGAAAAGCAGGAAAATTGATCGGGAGAGGGAAAAGAATGACAGAGATAGAGTAAGAGCATGAGAGAATAAAGAACAACGGACACAGACAGACAGTAAGAGACAAGAGAAGAGACTTTACAGTATACAGAAGACAAGAAGGAGACATAGAGACAGATATCTTGAGAGAGATAGAAAGCAGGAGACAGAAGAGAAGAGAAGAGCAGAGAAGAGAAGGGAAGAGATGAGAAGAGAAGAGAAGAGAAGAGAAGAGAAGAGAAGAGAAGAGAAGAGAAGAGAAGAGAAGAGAAGAGAAGAGAGAGGAGCGAAGAGAAGAGGGGAGAAGAGAAGAGGAGAGAAGAGAACAGAACAGAACATAAGAGAAAAGAAGAGAAGAGAAGAGAAGAGAAGAGAAGAGAAGAGAAGAGAAGAGAATAGGCTTTTATGGTGAGCAGCTTTACGGTGGTATACTGCCGTGCAATACTAGAACGCAGTAACTCAAAATGGTCGATTTTTTTTTTATATCGGAAATCGGTTCTAAACTACCTCATTTGTCTTGTGTCCAAAAATGGTGGTCCAACACCGTCCCGTTTTGGAGAAAACTCATTTTGAAAGTGCAAAAATGACCCAAAAAAGGTTAAACAAAAACGCAGTAAGTCGGTGAGTTACTGCTGCACGTTCCAATGGGACTGGTTTGGGAGTAGACAGTAATACAAGCTAAGAACGCAGTAACTCCTGCAGTAACTCCATTTTGTGGCAGTAATACCAGCCAAGAACGCAGTAACTCTGTTTTTTGTGGCAAAAAGACACATAAATGTTGTTTTTTTGGTTTTTTTTGTGTGCATTAAATTTCTATCCTAAACAAGCATTACCAGGAAGTGTCACCACCAATTTACCGACAACACAGTTGTCGCGCCATATGGAAAACTTTGAAGCCTTTTTTCTCAGTTTGCCGTTTTCAGAGTTACTGCGTTCT
>NC_085859.1:24289426-24296926 GCF_034702125.1 Engraulis encrasicolus | reverse complement strand
TTGAAATGGATTAAGCTAAATTGTCAGAAGAAAGTATTGCGGCGGGAAAGTGTGGTGACCCCAAACTTTAGACCTGCAACACGGCACACAACATACTGTAAATGAAACGCATCTTTATCCACCAACTGGTGTCATCATTTCTGGACAAAAGCCAGCCAGCTGAGGCAGCATCTTGTTCTAATGTGATCAGTTTGCATATGATGTGACATGTTTGTGTGCACTCACTGCAAGCCCACACCCCCCTCTTGGCCACGTTACAAGAATGTACGTACACTCCTCTGTGCACTCTACACTGATTCACTGTCCCATCAAACAGGTATTGCCGTTAGCTTTGACCTTGAATGCTAGCGTGTGTGTGTGTGTGTGTGTGTGTGTGTGTGTGTGTGTGTGTGTGTGTGTGTGTGTGTGTGTGTGTGCGTGTGCGTGTGCGTGTGTGCGTGCGTGTGCGTGTGTGTGTGTCTGATTTATTTTTTGTACAAAACACTTCACTGGAAATAAATTGCCTTTTTTAATCTTGTGGAAATTCATGTTGATTCATTCATTCATGTCTGCCATTTTGAATTTCCAGAGACATTTAAGCTGCAAAACTTACTTTTCTTTGTTCATACTAGAGATTAGTTATCATGAAAAGATCAAATTTGGGGAAGAGACAGCACAGTCGCAGCAGCCACAATCCTACAAACGGCACCTTTAAGGCAATGATGCACCAGTTCAGTTACCGTAGCAGATGAAAAGGAATGGGTGGTCTTCAACCAGCAGTAGCCTATATGGAGGCATTTCATGAAATGGCTCAAGCTCTGTCTTAAGCTAGATACAGCATTTGCCTCTCCCTTGGAGAAAGGGGTTATAACACAGTAGGCAAAATCCTTAATTTGTCACAATAGGCTTGCTGGCATCTGCTGTTGCCTCTTGGTGTCTGCACAAGACATGAAGTGCATATCTGTACTGTTGAGTGAAGAACCAACTCCACCGTGTGTAGCCAACTTCTAATCCAACACAACTGCAATTGCTTCAGTGGAACACATCGAAGTCGAAGAGACATTTGAGAGGTGAATACTGTAGCACAAGCTGTTCGAACACCAAGCACACTGACACTGACTGAAAGTGCTTTAGCGCTGGCAAAATAGACAGAACTCATTGAACAGAGATGATATTCTTGAGTTATTGCTTTTCGGTAGTCTCATTCATTCTGCTCTATTTTGCCAGGGAACAATCCAATAATGTTTTCTCTCCTGTGATTAGAGCCTCGTCTTAAAAGCAAAAAGCGGTTTTCTCTGGAGTAATTAAACCTGATCACACCGTGTACTGTAATTGAAGCCACTCATTTCACTTTCGCAGAAAGCAGCGCAGAGAGAAACATTCCAGAGGTCATTTGCAAGCCATTGTTGTTATTATATTTTGGTTGGCTTCAAAGTGTACGGCACTAAAAAAATAATGACTAAAAAATACCATTAACAGACTTTTTCATTTACTGGAGGATTCATTTTTCATTGAAAGAATGAAAGACAAACAATAATTCTTCAAACGCACACTGACAAAAAAGGTTAAAAAAATAATAATTAAAAAAACCCTGAGTAAATGAATAGTGTTCTCCCTGAGCAATGAAGTATGTATTGTGTGACCTTTCAAAGTTTCCTTGTTGGCCCACAGTACAAAAATAACTGTGCATAAGAATTAACATTGTTATCCATTACAAAGGCAAGGGAAGGGAAAGGGCTTGCAAAGGGAAACATGACAAAAAATATATAATCAATTGGCTTCTGACCTTTATGGATTTGATCACAGGCCAGACCGACCCAGACAGAGCTCCATGATTGACAGGTCAGTCGTTAACTCAGCGGTGTCTCCAAGACTGGTCTGTGGTTTATTGCTTTAGAATAGAGAAGATTTTGAGAAAAGTAGAGTTACTTTGTTGATCCCGAAGGAAATTAAGGAATTTCTTCACATACTTTAGTCATTAAGTGCAAAGAAGGTGGGGATTCCATATTAAATTAAATTCCCCCTTTCTATTCATTTTATCAGCACACATTTCTGAACTTGATAAGCTTTTTATGCTTTCAGAGATGAAGGGTAATGTCATGCATTGGCATATAGGCTATAGGCTGTGAGGCTCTCTCTAAAGCGCCACATCTTCCAAAAAGCTACAGTATGCCATATATGCTTGCTCGGGGCTATGGTATATTCTTCCACTTACAGCCTCACAACAAGATTACATCAAAGTCATGGCACCAAGGAAGCACGGAAACTCCACACTTTTATTTACCACCATCAGGGATATTGAGTTTAGTCTAACCTATGTCCTCCCCCGTGACATAACCTGCTTTATCTCCTTTAAGTTGCAGGCCTATTAGTGTCAAACTAAATCATGAATGCAGTCAGGCAAGTAAGGGTCGGCCAGCGGTCCTGGAAACATGAATAGTGGCCATACGGTACAAGGGGCAGATGAGTTTGGGCTGAATACTGTCACGTTATGGGTTTGTTGTTGTCGTTAACTTTACGTAAGTGCAGCGAGGGTGGGGCGGGATAGGGCAGTGAATGTATGCGCAAATGTATTGTCCTGTCAGTGTTCTTTATTGTAGGCCTATAGTGCTCAGTGCTGGGGACCCATGAGAAAAGGAGATATCTATCGCAGCCTCTTTGTGCAGATGGGCCCGCTGGGCTGGCAGGCCTGTTCAGTCTTTTGCTGAAAGGTCTCAAGTACACCTTAACAACACATAGCTATGACAGTCTAAAGTCACAGATTAAGACCTGTTCATTACAACTTTGGTGGCAATAAGGTTAAAACAGAGGTTTTGCGCAAAGGTGTTTAGAGGCTATTCCCCTGGCACCGATACATGTATTCTTTTCTACATTTTGTCTTTCAGAACTGCTTCCTCATACGAGATGAGCTGGGTTGCTGCACACATCACTTCCTCACCTAAAGAGATTCTTCACAGCTTGGTGTAGATAGTGTCTGTAAAGGTAGGCTACCCCTGTTCATTACACCTACACATACAAGAAGGGTGCAAGGCCATATTTTCAGAAATTGTTCACTTTCAGCTTCCAAAAGATGTAGATAGCAACAATAAATCATACAAGCCATGGCCTGCGGTGTACAAGTCAGATAGATGTATGTAAGTATTCAGTCAGCAATCACTAAACCCGCTGGTTCTTTCAGTCACAGTCTCAAATGTATAGTTTGCTTCTCTGATGTTAAAAGTCTGATTCAACGACACTAAAACCCCTGCAATGTGAAGCTTAGTAGGGATAGATAAAGAGCAACTGCCAATAAGAAAATATGTGAATACGTGATAGTGACAAAACATAGGGATAGACAAGTGAAATAAATATTTTGCTGGCAAAAAAATCTCAAGTGTTTCATACGTGAGATAACCATTACACACTATCAGGTTGTTATTTATGACAATGGTGTTGCATCATTTAGGCCTACCTACAGTGGAGGTGGACATTTCGGGATTTGGACAGAAAAGGAACCTCCTGTCAGATATTTGTCTAAACTATTCACGAAACCAGCTCATCCTAATTAGCCAATGGCAGAGATATTGCCTGTACTGTGTGCACGAGACGAAGCAATACATGGCAATATTTTACTGCATAAACACAGGATGTCCTACTCTGTCCTTACAGTAAATTCTCTTCTCACAAATGTGCATCACTGCCTAAATGTCAGTCTGGTTTTTAAATCCATATTTTTTACCTGTATAAAGTCAGGATGTCCACCTCTGTCCCTATATTAAGTGTCATTTCACAGGTGTCCACCTCTGCCGTACTTGTTTTAAACCCTTGTGTTATTTGAGCAAGAGGCGGTTGAAATGTGGGTTTTCACCAGACGAAATAAGATGACTGCACTGCTTCTGACCATTAATAGACTGTAATAGGATGAGGTGGGCCCTGAGAAATCATCTGTCTCTGCAAATAAAAATGTTCTCTCCTTCCATTTCTTTTCAAGTCATAATGAAGTAAAATAAAAAAAATAAAAATAAAAAATTCTGGTCAAACCTTTACTTTGGAGTCCCTTTACGGATGTTTTCTCCTTCAGAATTTTACAAATCCTTGGTATTGATTGAGGATGGAAAGGCCTGTCCTCTACGTCACTGAAAACAGGATCATATGGATGACTCATGTGTGTTTTGTTGGGTACAGAATTGTGTTAGTTTCTCTAACCTCCACGAGTCATTGATCTCAAACAGCGAGGGACAGAAGATGGACAGGACAGGACAGGACAGGACAGGACAGCATGTCATCACCGAGGCAGATTTTCCGAAACACTTTGCATACTGTGTGTTACTGATCAAGCTGCCATCTCAGAGACTGTCTCAAGCATCATAATAAATATCCTTGTGTCCTTGTAACACACACACACACACACACACACACACACACACACACACACACACACACACACACACACACACACACACACACACACACACACACACACACACACACACACACACACACACCATGCCTAAGGGACTGCAGAAGGAGTCACAATGACACCGACACAACGATACAGTACAAGCAGCCACAAGAAACAGTCAGCAGACAGACAGCAGTGTTTATGCTGGACACCCAAATTAAATTGCACTCTCTTGCTTTTTCTGTGCAGAACATTGACTGTTTTCAAAGCAGATTACACGAACAGGACATTTGCTGTCCACACACTAGTTCTCTTCCTCTTCCAACTTTTACCAACTGTCACTAACTTTAAATTTTAAACATTCTGATGTCCATGTTCCCAAGGGAATCCCACATTGATGTGCTTCTTCAACCTGCCTTGGCAATTTTGAAGTGGGTATGGGATAATCTTACACATTGGACCTTTTCATAGGCAGTCATGGGTAAGCGGTTAGGGTGTCAGACTTGTAATCCCAAAGGTTGCCAGTTTGATTCCCGACCAGCCAGGTGGGGGAGTAATCAACCAGTGCTCTCTTCCATCCTCCTCCATGTCTGAGGTACCCTGAGCATGGTACTGTCCAGCCACAATGCTCCCTTGGGATGCCATTGGGGGCTGCCCCCTTGCATCGGTGAGGCATAAATGCAGTTTATTTGCGTGCAGTGGGCTGTGAAGTGCTGTGTAACAATGACAATGAGCATGGGCTTTCGATTTATTAAATGAAGATAAACACGAATAAAACAGCGGTATGGCTTTCAAGACATGTAACTACAGTGGAGAAGACTGACTGTGAAATGGTAAAGAGTACATCTTTAATTTTCCACATTGTGAGCCTTTTTCTATAAACCTGAGATAAATGTACTGTAGGCTGTGCTTAGGTGGACTGCATGTACTGTGCAGCACCCCCCCCCCCCTCCCCCACTCTTGTTTTCCTCGCATGCAAATCACAATCCATTAGTGCATCCGTTGTTATTGAAGATTAGCACAGTGCTAATGACAGTCAGGTGGCGTTTAGTTGATTGCAACAGCAAAAAATAAACAAATAAATAAATTTTAAAAAAACGCTCTTGCGGCATCCCATCCCACAATACAACCTCCACACGCTAACCCATCAGATTTCTTTTTTTTGGCCAGGCAGGCACTCAAATATCTGCTTGTCAATCTCCTTCCTCTTTTAAAAATACTGAAAACTGACTGTCTGAGCTCTGTGTGTATGTGTGTGTGTGTGTGTGTGTGTGTGTGTGTGTGTGTGTGTGTGTGTGTGTGTGTGTCTCCCTGTGTGTGTGTGTGTGTGTGTGTGTGTGTGTGTGCGCGTGCGTGCGTGCGGGCGTGCGTGCGTGTGAGCGTGCTTGTGCGTGCGTGCGTGCGTGCGTGCGTTTGAGCTTGCTTGCGTGCGTGCGTGCTCTGTGTGTGTGTGTGCGTGTGCGTGTGTGTGTGTGCGTGTGTGTGTGTGTGTGTGTGTGTGTGTGTGTGTGTGTGTGTGTGTGGGTGCGTGCCTGTGTCTGTGCGCTTTTCTCGTTCTCTCCCTGATGCAGGCTCAGACCCTGATGCAGACGTGTGCTGTACTGTACTATAGAGGCTGGACTGCAGTAGGCTGCAGCATGTTCTCTTCCCTTCCCGGAATACATCAGAGAGAAGTGAAGGACCTTTCCAGCACTCTGCCACCCACACCAAACACCCTCCGCTGCGGATGAGTGCTTTCAACCCCAGACCTTGCCCTGATTGACTGGCATCTGTGCCGTTTAGACTACGTCAGGTCAATTACATTATTTGTTTAGCTGTGGTGGTGTTTTTTTTCAACTGAACAACAATAAATAATTGCTGTCCATCATTGGTGCCAGTGTAATTAAATGGATTTTTGGATCTTAATTCCCACTCCTCTTTGCCTTAATGAAACCAAACCGCTTTTCCACCTCTCCATCTCTCTCTCTCTCTCTCTCTCTCTCTCTCTCTCTCTCTCTCTCTCTCTCTCTCTCTCTCTCTCCATCTCTCTCTCTCCCTCTCTCTCCCTCCATCCTTCTAGTTTCTGACTAAAGTGCTCTCTTCACATTGACAAGTGTCATCCAAAAACACTGTCGCCATGGAAACGTGAGACTCATTGCGGCTAATCTACTAATTGCTAACTGCCGTCACAATTGCTAGTAATTGCCTTTGGGCCGTCGACGTCGCTTAACCCTTCGCTTGGTATGCAGGAGCAAGCCCTCCTTCCTTTTCAACCATAGCTGGATTGGCCATAACGGCATACAGGGCATTTGCCCGGTGGACTGTTGATGATTTTGGCCTGGTCTTCCCCTCAGTGTAGTGGTATCAGTCCTCCTGCTGCTACAGCTGACCTGTCCGAGTCCAATTTGAATATTCATTTTACCTGTTGTGGTGAAAATAATAGCTTGTGGTAGATGACTAAAAATATTGTCACAGGCTTCATTGTCTCGCTCAGTGCCTGGTGGACCGGTCGTGGCTGAAATTGCCTGACTTGATTTTGTGTCCCAGTCCAGCGCTGTTTTCAACCCCCAGTAGCTGCATAGGCAAAGCCATACAGTATTAGCAGTTTAATGGCAGGCGTTCTTAAAAATGATCCTCTTCACTGTGAGAGTGGGAGAGAGTGTGTGTCTCTGAAAGTGTTTTACAGTCATGCAGTCGTGATTGTATGTGGGCGTGAATGTGTTTGGTTCACTTTTTTGAAAAGTTTTGAGACTTTCTTTCTGCAAAATTGAATCTATCCTACATTTTGATTGGCATCACCGCCCTTTTTGTAAGACATGAATATCCACTGTATGTCTTAAAGCTACATTTTACACTACTGATATAGCCTACATTTACTGATATAATTGGAAATTGACAATATCAAATTTCATTTCATTTCATTTCATTTAGGCTTTTTTATTGCTTCTTTCCAATAACTGCTTCAACATTTTGTTGTTTGGTATTCAGAATTGTGCCTAGTTTATATGGCCAAATGTGGGGGATGTGATAACTTTATCAATATAAGATTTATAGGTTCCTGTCACCGTCTCTGACTATATTGTATCTATAGAGGAGACTCTATAAATGATCCAAGTGGCCTTATTTGATATCTAAGCTGTGTGTGTGTGTGTGTGTGTGTG
>NC_085859.1:24266926-24274426 GCF_034702125.1 Engraulis encrasicolus | reverse complement strand
TGGGGTTAAAAGAGTAAAGCCAGGCTCAGACCACACAACTATCGGCCCGATTTTCGGCCGAAAACCCCCCTTTCGCCAATCGGTGGAACGTCACCCTCAGGGCCATAGAAAGCGATTGTCGGGCAAGATTTCCTCATTGTGTGCGTCACCGATCGCAAATCGTAGAAATCAAACAATGTTTGATATTTGCGACTTGAAATAGGGCATTGTCTCGGGTGGTTACGATCAGGAATAAGATTGTCAGTTGCGATTGTCTTTAAGTGTGCGGCGCACCCCGACGTCAAAATCGGACATAAAATCGGGAGTCGTGTTGGATTGGGTGTAGAGGAACTGTCTGGCCTCTAAGGCACCTTACTGTTATGGTGCACATGGGTCCATTCTGGCTCGAGGTCATTTCCTGATTCTTCCCCATCTCTCCCTCTCCCATTGTTTTCCTGTGTCCTTTCAAACTGTCAAGTCCAACAAAGGCAAGAAAAGGCCAAAAAATACACTCACACACAAAAAAGAATACTTGTATGCACATGCCTCCTCACTGAGACCAGGTGCAGGACAAAAGCGTATCTATCAAGGAAAGAGTTGAAGTCAGCATATTGCAACTGTGACATCAATCAGTCAATCAATCAATCAATCAATCAATCAATCAATCAGTCAATCAATCAATCAATCAATCAATCAATCAATCAATCAGAAATATTTATATTGCACATTATCATACAAAGCCATCATGCAATGGGAAAGAGAGAAGAATAGAAGGAAAAAATGATGGATAGTAGGCAATTATCTATAGAATAAATAAATAAGATTATAGCAAGCCACTGTTGGGGCAGTTCTAGTTTCAACAGAAATCTGCTTCCAGCACTTGGCAGCATAATGTCTAAATGGCAACCCTGACTGGGTTTTAGAGGAGACTCTGAACGTATGCCTGCTGAAGACCCCAATACAGTGGTGTAGTCTACTTTTTTATGGTGGGTATACTGTATATTTGAGATTTTTTTGAAGTGGGTATACTGTATATATTTGTGCCATTCAAAACAATGGATCAATCAATTTTAAGTGGGTATACTGAAATCCCTGAAATTTAGAAGTGGGTATACTCCGTATACCTGCGTTCTACGTAGACTACACCACTGCCCCAATAGCACAACAAAATACCTCATCTTAATGTATGTTCTCTACAAGTCTTCTGTTGTCCAGTCTTGCACTTTAAATGTCTGTATGAGCACTGTCTATGTCCATACTGTCGTATGTCCATGTATGAGTTCTGTCTATGTCTATACTGTCTATGTCCTTACCTAGATTAGTCTATGTCTGCATGGGAAAGCAAGAAACGTAATTTCAAATTCTTTGTATGACCAGTGCATGTAAAGAAATTGACAATAAAACCAACTTGACTTGACTTGACTTGAATAGGTTGAATTCTTGTATGTATTGAAGAAACCATTTGGAGTTGTCGTATGTGGACTTCGGTTCTCCTTCCCTGTAAAGATCATCACCTGTGTCGCTTTTGCTTTCACCTGTGCAAACAAGGTGATTACAAAGGAAACATCATATTTATCTTTAAAACAACACAGTCCATATGCTGGGAAAATATCAGAACAGGTTCATCTGCATAATGCTGACTCTGGCATTATATTTGAGACACTACCTAGCTTGGAAAACAATGTGCAGAAATTGTCCAGAAATGGTGTGCCATGTCAAGGTGTCAAGACTAGCTGTTCCTGAGAGTCTCTCTCCCTCTCTCGGTCTTACACATACACACTACCTCTCAGTGGCCCCCTTCCCTCCTTTCTCTCTTTCCTCATTTTGTGAGAGTCTTTGTCACTTTCACACATAAACACAAAAGACTTACGGTACATGCACACACAGACGGCACATTTCCTTAATGTCTCTGTGAGCAGTGCGAGAGGTTCGCGGGCTGCCTTTCACACTGCGCAGTCATTGTCCACGTTCTATCCGCGGGCAGCAGCCATTCATTTTCAATGGGAGCCGCGCATTGAACGTTGACGTCCGCGCAGGAAAATAGGCTCGAGTTCTATTTTCAAGGAGCAACGCGGACATGTCCGGTCGGCACAGACATGCACAGCGGTTACACCGCGTTCCTGTGTGCAAGGCATTGTTTTCATGCATTTTAACCGTATCGGCTGATAACGGATACGTTCTGTGGACGAACTGTGGATATGCATGTGGTGTGCATGTGGTGTGCATGTACTGTTACACTGTACCTCTCAGTCATGGCCACTGCTAAGGTTTTGCTGGCCCTAAGCATAGCTGGTCAAGAGGCCCCCCTAAGAATTATTATTATTATTACTATTATTAATGATGATGATGAAGAAGAAGAAGAAGAAGAAGAAGAAGAAGAAGAAGAAGAAGAAGAAGAAGAAGAAGAAGAAGAAGAAGAAGAAGAAGAAGAAGAAGAAGAAGAAGAAGAAGAAGAAGAAGAAGAAGATGATGATGATGATGATGATGATGATGTAGTTTTGCAGTACAATTTAATATTTGTATCATGTCGTTTTTCAGTAAATCTGAATTTAGGAGGCCCCAATTTTGGAGGCAAAGTGGTTGAGGCCCCAAGCACTCTGTGTACTCTGCTTATGCTTAGCGACGGCCCTGCTCTCAGTTCTTCTCTCCCTCCTTCTCTGAGAGTCAGCTCTCCTGTCTCCCTCACCTGTGCCCTGGGAGGAGAGTCGGAGAGTCTGGGAGTGAGGGGTCAGGGCCTTTGTTCTAAGGCTGCTGACACTGCTCTCTCTCTCTCTCTCTCTCTCTCTCTCTCTCTCTCTCTCTCTCTCTCTCTCTCTCTCTCTCTCTCTCTCTCTCTCTCTCTCTCTCTCTCTCTCTCTCTCTCTCTCTCTCTCTCTCTCTCTCTCTCTCTCTCTCTCTCTGAAGGTGAAAGGGCTGCATGTTCTTGGCAGTGCTGTCCTGACCAGCTGAACTCAAGAGTAGACTTTTTGGCTTCTTTGTGTCGCCGACAGAGCCCCTGAAGATGACAAAGAGGTGTGTCCGTGTGTGTGTGTGTGTGTGTGTGTGTGTGTGTGTGTGTGTGTGTGTGTGTGTGTGTGTGTGTGTGTGTGTGTGTGTGTGTGTGTGTGTGTGTGTGTCTGTGTCTGTGCATGTGTGTGCGCGCGCGTGTGTGTGTGTGTCTGTGTGTCTGTGTGCTCTTGGTGTTGCCATGTGATGACAATGGCTGAGCAGAGGAGTTGAAGAGTCACACAAGATGCAGACAGGGTCAGACACACAGGCTTTACATGGCCCATTCGTGTGTGTGTGTGCGCGTGTGCGTGTGCATGTATGTGTGTGTGTGTGCGCGTGCACGTGCATGTGCGTGCGTGCGCATGTGAGTGCCACTGATTGTAATTTTCTGTGTGTGTTGTGTGTCATCTGGGAGGAGCTCTGGTTCCTTTCATTTTACACCAATATCCCGTAAAAGTCCCCAACGCAGCAGGGCTGTAACTTTTACTACTGACCTCATTTACACAGAGAATTAACAAGTCTGTCAGTGAAATACTGGATGGATGGCACGCAATAAAAACGTGTAAAGTGTTCCTCCTCCTCCTACCACAGACGCACGGACGCATGCACACACACACACACACACACACACACACACACACACACACACACACACACACACACACACACACACACACACACACACACACACACACACACACACACACACACACTGTATGCCTTTGTTGGACGGTGCCTATGTTAGCCAAACGCCAAATGGTCCCTTGTCATCTTCTCCCCTCTCTCTGACTCCCCGTACATGGCACCCCTGTGTCTGGCTACTACTACGACGGGGCATCCAAGGGGCCTCAACCCGGCTGGACTGGGATTGAAAAACAACCAGGGGGTGCATTTCTCAAAAGGAAAGTTGTTAGCCTGTTAGCAACTTCGGTAGTAACCAATGGGAAAATGCATTAAAAACAACAAAGTAGCTAATGTAGTAAGCAACTTTGGTTTTGAGAAATGCACCCCAGGCATTTTTTGGCCATTTTTCTGCCACACTCTGACTGATTCATAATGAGTCATTTTAGCACTTCCCTCACACTAGAAAGACTTCTAACCTAGTCTAGTCTTTTCTAGTCCCCCGCAGTCATCGTCCCTAATGAAACACACCTGCGGCTGTTGAAAGGGCCTCAGGCTGTGACCAATTACCCCACTGCCGTCCCACACTGCTCCCTGTCCTTAACACTTTGGACGGCACCATTGGGTGCTGCTTGAAGCCTACTAATAAAAGCATACAATGTGAAAGAAAAATAATTTAATTACCCAAGTTTGTCTTTTTTTAAATATTTCCTCTCTCACGCTCTGTCTGTCTTTTGTCTTTATAGGCCATTTCACGTTTATTATTAGTGTTAGTAATTAACCACGGTGCAATAAAAAGGCAAATTTAGTGCTAACCGCATATAAAAGGACTTGGTACATAATGCTGTGAATATATAGTATATGCCTAGCGGTGTAATGTCTTTCTGAGAGGGCTATATCTCCACTGGGGAATGATGCCAGCTGCTTTGACCTTCATCTGGCTCACACGCACACACACACACCACACACACACACACACACACACACACACACACACACACACACCACACACACACACACACACACACACACACACACACACACACGCACGCGCTAGCCTCTCCCTGGTGAGCCTCAGGCCATAGTCCAGGGGCGGCCGTGCCAGGCAGACCAGGCTCTGTATCCCATTTGCAAACCCAGCCGTGCTTCCTTCATTTGCATCTTTTCTCCACAGCGGTGTCTCATTAGATGACATCCACTCCCTTTGTTTGGTGGTGTACGTTCACCTTACTCTTTCAACCCAGGGCATGAACCAAAAAGGTGTTTTACAAGTGGTAACTAACTCTGGTAAGGTAGCCTCGCGCCGTGCCTCCAGTGGCACGCTGTAATAGTCATTGAAAAGTTAACTACCATACTGCAATGCAATGATATAACATAGGGCCTTTAGTAATACACTATGACTTGGTCATTGCCATTCTGGTAGCAGCAAATTTATAATGCTGTGTTTTAACGGGTTAACCTGGAGTGTTCTTGTCTGGCGGCAAACGCCATACTCAATCACAAGTGTGATCAAGAATGCGCAAGGCAGCATGGGTACTCCCAGGCTAGGAGTGTTCTATGTAAATAGAAGAAACGGTAACACTTTCTATGAAGCCCATATCTATAGCGCATTATGAGCGCATTAATAACAAATTATGATGCACATTATAATAACTTACAACACATTACGACTACACCGATGATGTTTCATGATGCTTTATGTTAACAGTAATGAATAACCATGAATCTAGCTTATAATACTTTATAAATCCAAGGGTATTATGAGTGCTCATGACTGGATATAAACTATAGGCTGCCTGATGGGGCTTACAGTACATTATGATGCATTATAGATGTGCATTATACAGTGCATTATAGATGCATCCATATGAACTTCACTTTACTTAGAGCACACATTGACGACTTATGATCTCACATGAAACATTATAGCATCGTATGAGCCCATATGACAGTTTATCATCCAGGTCTGTGCATAGAGGGGTATAGGTACTCATAATGTACTATGAGCCCCATCAGGCAGCCTGTTGTTTATAGCCAGTCATGAACACTCATGACACCCTTGGATTTATAAAGCATTATAAGCTAGATTCATAGTTATTCATATCATAACTGTTAATATAAAGCATCATGAAGCATTATGAGTGTAGTCATAATACGTTGTAAGTAATTATAATGTGCATTATAATTTGTTATAAATGCGCTTATAATGTTGACTTTAAGTAAAGTGTTACCGAAGAAACTAACAGGTTTGGCCTTCAATCAAAACAAAGCCACAGATGTCTTCTATTTGCTGCTCAGAGTCGTCATAAAGAGGTAAGAAGCCTACTTCCTGCATTCTCGCTCCACTTGACAAACGAGTCCCATCTCTCTCCCTTGGTGTGTGTACATCCCACCTCCATCCCCCTCCATCTTGACAACCCCAACATACAAACAGACAATCAGACAGACAGACAGACAGACAGACAGACAGACAGACAGACAGACAGACAGACAGACAGACAGACAGACAGACAGACAGACAGACAGACACACACACACACACACACACACACACACACACACTTGTTTTTTTAATAAACGTTCATCTTCCCTCACCTTACCCTCACTCCAACTCGAGCCTCGACCCTCGACCTGGACTTATCTTGGCTACCATATGGGTTCCAAAGTTTGTTTATAACCTGACTGCGCGAAACTCAACCTCTGATTGTTGCAAACCGCTGTCGGTCAAAAAAATAGCGCACGTGGTTGACTGCCAGTGTCTTGCCCCTCCTCATAACATCGTGTTTACAAACATTCAGAACCCATGTATAGAGCATCTTTCAATCACCTTGTCCCCACTCCAACCCGACCCCCAACCGCCCTGTCCTCATGCTTTATGTGTATGTCCACCTCCCCTCACCTCCTGAACCTCCACCGCCCTCACTTATCCTTACCCATTCATCCCTCCTTCATCTAGTCCCTTGATTTGTTTTGTATACATACACCTTTCTTGTTCCCTTCTCTCCATCAAGAACCCCAGTACAGTGCGATCCCCTTTTTCACCTTCCAAGTTATTCAACTGGAGAAGCACCACACGGAAGAGCGCGGTGTATCTGAACTACCCCTTCTTTCCATTACCCGTCACGCACAGTTCAATTTCAAAAGCTTTGTTGTTGTTGTTGTTGTTGTTGTTGTTGTTGTTGTTGTTGTTGTCCTCCCTCTGCAGACTTGTGTCCTCCTGCAAAACCGTGTCTGACCAAGGCATACACACACTTCACGCAAGGCTGTAATTTATTATGAACAAATTCAGTTTTCATGACAAAAGAAAAAGGTAAAAGTTTGTACCTGATAATTTCGGCTACTTTGCCTCTGCAGCCTGCATAAACAGTTCATGAATTACTATCAGCAAGCCCAGTGAACCTTTTTTTAAAAGCGCATTTCATTTCACCCAAGGCTGTATCATAGCAACTCTAGGACATCCAAAGTACATAGATCAGCAATATTCCCCTTTATTCCATGAATCAACTGCATCCGACGGCTAGGCAACCTTTATTTTTTATTTTTTTTATCTCGCAGCAAGCAAAGACTTGAATTTTATGTTCAGTTATGCAAAGTTTGCTCTGGCCTGGGGTTGAAGCGCTGCTCTGCTGAAGAATAAAAGTGGAGGATGCCCAACAGTAATCAATTGACATTATTTTGTCTAGGAAAAAGGTTCAAGGAAATGTTTTACCTCTACAGACGCTACAGTTACAGTGTCGACGCTAGTTCAGTGTAACATTCCTCTTACTTCTCAGATTTCAGAGAACAAACTTGGTAAATTATGTTTGCACGTTATTAAATAGGCCTACATGTCCAAAGTTGTCTTGCCTGAGGTCTAGAAACCTAAACATATATACAATCTACTGGCATCTACACCTTCATAACACATGTATG
>NC_085859.1:24251926-24264426 GCF_034702125.1 Engraulis encrasicolus | reverse complement strand
GAAGTGACGGCTGAGCATGGCATTAGCTCGCCAAAATATGAGTTGGCTACTATTTACAATGCACAGCGTCTGGTGCTTGTATGTCCATGTCCTTCACCCCAAAGGACAACAATCACAAATACAATATTTTGGTTGGCATGAAAAGGTTGGTGTCCCATCAACATTACTTACAGAATTAGGAGACTGTTGACCAAACTCTTCTACTGAACTGAATGCCACATTTCCTCAGTGTCATTGTCAACATGGCCGCCGTTTAGCGCCATCATTCAAGCACTGCATTTTTCCGCCATTATTAGGGGATCATCCTGGCACTTTCAGTGCACTAGCTCAACTGAAATTTTCAGCGTGAGTGCCCTAGGCACTGTAAAACAATGCCCGAAGTGCACAAGTGCGACATTTGAGACACAGCCATGGTGTTATGGTGACCTGTTAAGCCAGTGGTTCTCTTTTTGAACAAACAGTGGTTCTCAGTGGTTCTCTTTTTGAACAAACGCCCCCTTGGCCTCATCACAAGCCTCCCAACACCCCCTTGACCTAATCATAAACCTGACAACGCCCCCTCCTTAATATTACAAAATTAAACGGACTAATGGCCCCCAATGGCAATTAAGCTCCGCCCCTGGTCAGTTGTATCCTTCTCAACGCCCCCCTAGAGATCCCCAATGCTCCCTGTGGGGCTGTGCCGCCCCCGTTGAGAAACATATGCTAAGCCATTACAACTCACAGTACCGTCAGTTTGGGGTTAGGGCTATTGTCATGCACTGTTAAACATTGCAGCAGTTAAACATTAAAAAGTGAGTTGCCCAGCTACCTTAAATTTGAACTTGAGAAAGCCTCGAGCTCAGTTGAAGCCTCAATTTAAGTTAACTTACAAACTTAAGGCAGCAGGGCAACTTACAGTACCTTTTTACGTTTAACTGGCTTGCAATGTTTTTAAGTGTGGACTTGAGCTATGGGTTAGGGCTATACGGTCTTCCCAGACAAAAACAGCCTATTGGTAGTTCATCTCTATTGTATGGTATGGAATGGTATAGTTCTGACTTTGGGCAGCCCTAGCCTAGTGGTTAGGGAACTGGTGTTGAAATCAGATTGCTGCATGTCTGAACCCCTCCCTTAGCAGTAGGAAAATGTGTGTACTTTCCTTACACCTTCATTCATGAATGAAACACCCTCTATCAGTTCAACATAGTTCCAGGAACTGTTTAAAAAAACCTTGTACCTACAGTCAATAACTGTTGGTCACTTAGGATAAAAGTGCCAGCAAAGTGTCATGCACTGACGGCTTTTTTCAACATTTTGCTAATCTTTCTTTTCTCCCCAGTGAAACAAAAGTGAGAATAGTACCTTCTCTGTGGCTTGAGAGGATTAATCCTTAGACGTTTCCTGAACAATTTCCATCCATTTAAATGAACCGGAAAGCGTGTCTGGCTATTTTGGGTGCCAGGGCACCAAATGAGCTTATTAAGCCTTTCCTATCCTTATAAAGCCGCGGCCTTTTGTTACTGACTGGAGAAAGGAGCCAAGGTCTCTAAATTTAACAAACACATGGATGAATTAATGAGGAGAATTTTACAGACATGACATGACATCTGTCAATAAACTTGTAATTATTAAATATTAACGGTTATAACTATCACTTATTATATTATTCCTAATAATTAGCAATTTAATTGCCATGTTTCAAAGGAAAGCTTGTGCCATTTATTCTGCTATGCATAATAATGTTTTCTTTTTTTTTCTTCTTTTTTTAAATATACTGTATTTTTAGGGGCTTGTTATGGCTTCATTGGCAGGATAGTATGAGATGCTGGCAGGAAGTGAGTGGGAGAGAGAGATGGGGGATTGGGAATTGCTCCCCGTCCGGACTCGAACCCGGGTCCCCATTGGGCAGGAAAGCCCAAATGTGGGCGGCTGAGCGCGTTGCGCCACAGCGCCCCATAATAATGTTTTCAAACCGAAGGCCAAACCAACAGTTACAAAACAAACACTTTCTTTCCAACACTTTCTTTTCCTCCTGCCATGGTCACTGTTTTTGAGGCTGACCAGAACCGAGCCATTGCCAGTTGCGTTCCAGTTGCGCACCAGTTGCGTTCGGCACTAAAGTGTTTACCTGCAAACCACATGCGTTCATATCGGCCTCTGAAATTTTCCACACGTGACTGTCTGTGTTACCCAGATGTAGCTGTTGACGTCATGTCGAAAAATCAAGTATTTTTTGGTTAGCATTGTGCTCCAATCTTGCCGTTCTTGAGCACTCAGACTTGCAGCGAAACGAATGGTCACCGGCACGGTTCTCAGTTGGCTTGAATGTGCTTTGAGCGATCCAAACTCCACCATCAACTTCACTATTGACTGTTCTGTTTGCCAACTACACACACACATAGCCTATCCATTTCAGTACGATTTTACAGTGCGTATTTAGTAACACATCGGCCATCAACGCCATTGTGATCACAAAGTTATAACAGTGTCTTAATGGGTTAAGTTGTAAGCTGTGCTGACTCCACTGGGGCACCAGCCTATTAACCTCTTGCTAATGTGCAGACTCGCCTGCAGAGACTGGATAAGCCCAGTGGCACAGTGCTATGCATTCAATATAGCTTTTGTGGATGCTCAGTTGGCAGCCTGTGCCCATTAATTGAAGTCAAGCCAGACACCGGAGAGAGGCAGAGCTGGACTAGGGCCAACAAACGGCATGGCCATTTTGGCATAGATCAGCCCCTCACCCCCACTTCCTATATACTGTACATTAACAACACACCAATGGGCCGCCCTATTGGCCCCTCAGGACTGTCGACCCACCAGCAAAACGCCCAACTGTATATGCCAGATGACCAGCCCAGACCTGGAGACAGTTCTGTCTATTTGGCACAATGTACAACTTTCATTAGACCCTATACCCTTGTAGCTCCCTGTTGATTACTTGTGGCTTGAAGCTATGTTTCTATCCCATTCCAGTGATTATGCTCAGTTATGGTAATGATTCTAATTCTAATGACTCTAAATAGGCTATAGAACACACTGAGAAAAAAAAAATGGCACGCGTGTTCATGTCTAATATTTGGAAATAGCCTACTGCAAATATGTGAAAATCAAAACAGGGAGGACAGGGAGGATTGAACACACCCATGATAGAAATAATTAAGGTGCCAGTCAAAAGTAGTTACCAGTGTGAGAAAGTAAGAGTGAGGAAGATGCGTCATCAGGATCGAAATGTTGTCCTGAAAATATGTCATGTTTTTTGGGAGACTGCTACAACCATTGAGCAGCAGACCACTCTCTGACACATCTCAGTGGTCCCTCCCTTTTCAGTAGGCCTATGTCACCCTACACAGTGGAGACTGAGGACAACTCAGGGCTAACAGGCTTGTAGACGTCCTGGTCCAGCAGCCCAGTGATGGAGGCCGTCTTGGGGACTCGCACTGACGTGATGGCAGAGCTGCTGAAGCATGAGGAGACTTTGCACTGCTCGCTCCAGTAATCTGCTGAAAATAAATGTGTGAAGATTGGTGCCAGCTGGACAGCACTATACAGTACAGGCCCTGAGACAGGAGGATGGGGTCCCAATCCAGATCCTCATACCATAGGCCTAGTGCTCTCTAAACATGCTGCATATCTCAACAGAGCAGGACATAACCGACATTTCTTTAATATGAAACATTGCATCTGGTCACGTCCAGCCACAGGACATTGCACTTTAAATTGTTGCATTATTTGTGTGAGAAAAATAGGCCAATTAAATGGTACACAATATAGCTGATTTCTGGCTTCAGAAACAGTCCAGACTGTCATCATGATAGGATGTTGGCAGGGTTACTTAGGTCGTTAAGATGGTACAATGATTGCGCACTGCCGCAACTTCAATGTATATGATGCAATATTGAGCACATGAACTTTTCCTGAACATTAAACTTGGCATCAGTCTTTTCCTGCCTCTCGGCAATGTGTCTTCAAACTTGATGCTGAGACGCTGACAGCGTCACCGTGGTAACAACCCTAAATTACCTTTGATTGGCCTACCCGTGGGAATATTTAAATACCCCCAGCGCAACGATTGGTTAGTGGGCGGTCTATGGGCGGTCTGTCGAGCCGTGAGAGTCCGCATCGTTCCGGGGTATTGTCAGTTTCAGGAGCTCGGAGGACGGGTGAGGGTGGATGGCCCTTATCGCAGGTGGCTTTAATCACTAATTCAAAATATTAACGCTGGATCACATTATTGCGTTGTTGGCTATATTCACTAACAGCAAGGACTCTTTGTGAACAAGAGGAATATTTTGTTTTCTCCACCCGGAATCCTTGATATTGGAAATTACAGCGCAAGGAATGAACATTTTCAGCACAGAATAAAGCACAGCCTCCGGAAAGTGCAGACGCTCGATGGTCATCATCACTCATCTGGATTAAACATCTCCAAGCAGGTTTTCACATTCTGGAAACGGCATTTGACCAGAGGAACATAGGCCTTAATAGTGTGTCTGCACATTATGCTCGGCTGTCATTCGCGATACATGATATGATATTGGCATCACGGATTGCGCTACGTTTGTTTCGCTGACGGAGAGGAGTTCAAGTAACAATTAATTTAATCGACAAGGCAGTCATCTGTGGTCGCATAAGCAGTGTGTCGTGAAATAGGAGACTTCTTCCAACCAAGCCTTACATTTTGGAGATTGCTTTATAAATCGAATGTAACGGTTCGCATATGCTTGTATCGCTTCAACACTTTGGAAGGGCGAAAGGTTACTATTGCATTATTGGGCACCGCAGTTCATCGGAGAGCAATTGACATCGCAACCTTCCTGGAATTGCTTAAATTGTTGGCTATAACGTGCTTTGAACATTGCCAACACTGGCTGTTACGCGTGAGAGTTTCGAAACAATCTTCCTTTGGACCGCGATGGCTTGCGTCCTGTAAAAGCGGATCTCTTGTCGATTCATTTTCTCCCCTTTGAGAATGGCTGTCGCATAAAGGATCTTTATTTTATTATCACCAACGCATTACAGAGGGAACGTATATATTTTTCTTTATTTTTCTCCGAGATGGCATGCTTTTGAATTTTCTACCGACTGCAAAGCTCCGACGCTGATTTGTCCGGACGGCGCTGCAACCTGCATGGGATTTTAGCTTTGCACCACGGAACAATTTATGGTAAGGCTAAATCATTTCTCCCCTTCCGCTCCTCGATTTGACAGCACATTTGGGCTAGATTGGCAACGCTATCTGAAATGCTGCACACCCTTTTGCGCATCCAGTGAAGCAATTGGCAACTGTCTTTATGTCTGGCAACTTAAAGCTGCGCTGACAACCCTCTTAGTGCACCGTAGGCAGTCTGCGACTCAGATGACATCTGCCTAAGTTATTAGACGCTCAATAATTAGTCTACAGCCAGCGCAAACACAATGTTATTGCGTTCAGGAACTCCCCCGTCTGATTTGTGGGTTAATTAAGGTGGGGGGAGCTGGTTTCAGGAGTTTAGCTCGTTAGTGTAAATTGCTTCATAATCCGGGCATCTGTCTTTTGGTTTGAAAGACTAGTTGCGGAGGGAATGGAATTTCATACCTCAAGTTGACACGAATGTGCCAAGAAGCGTCACTTTGAATGAGCAGACTAATAGCCTGTGTTGTAAAAGTGGTTGTGCCTATATTTGCTTAAACTACCTTAATGGTTGAATTTGCATCGTGGGCAACGGCTCCACTGGAGATAGACATGGTGAATTTGAGATGTGCTCCTCCTTTTATGACAACCCCATATCTTTGTTTCCACACTACACCTGCAATAAAGGAAGTGTTGTAAAATGGATGCCAGCTTGCGGATGGCCCTTAGCAGCTGCTTTGATGTGTGATACGTGTGATATCGGCTTTTTGAAAGATGCCCTGCCATGCAGACGCTTGTCGGTGCAGCAGGATGAGAGCAGACAGGTCGACCCTGGCTTGTCTGCAGGCTAATAAATGGCCAGGAGGCTACCGGGCATTGATTCAGAAGCGAGACTTTCCATTTTTTGTTTGCGCCCTCGTATTTAATATTCTTGACTACAGAAAGATGTAACACCGGCACATTGCACTCAGCAGTGCACTGTTGATGCATACTATATAGGCTACAGGTTTCACTTCACATAAAATGTAGTATTGAATCGCCCCTTTACGCGTTGTTTCGACGCTTGAGGGAATGAGATAGGAGTCATAAATTATATTCATAGCCTGAACGCACGCAGTATCTTATTAGATTCCACACAACATTCCGCACACGGATGAAAGGCAAATGTTAACGGCCGGCAGTTTCCAAGAACTGAGAGTTTGCCTATCTGTAATCTAATCGACCGACGCCTCCACCGTCAACTCGCCTGACTAAAGTGCACGCATCCTGGCTGGCATTTTATTTGAATATGAGCGCCGGGTGAGATGATAAACAACTCGTGTTTTCCCTGAAACGTAACCCGTGTTATCTGCCATTTGAACTTTGAGTCGTTGTTTATTTGGAAAGCTATAATCCTTTACATGGCAGGTTTTGGCGAACCATCAATGGCGCGCGCGCGCGTGTGTGAAAACGTGCACTGTTAAAATATTTGTGCGTAATTATGACTCTGCTCGATGTAACTAGTTCAGGCCAGCCATCCTTATTATGATGGATTTATTCAACTAAAGGCCCGTTTTGAAGTAATGAAAAGGAGAACTTGTATAATTTATAGGGGTCCAGTGACCCCCTTCCCCCCTCCCTTCATCCCCATTTACTAGGTCTAATTTACATCTCCCGACTCCTGCATAATTCACCAGCCATAATTTTGATCAAAAGGATGCAAGCAGCTTTTACAAAGACAGACAGAGAGAGAGAGAGAGAGAGAGAGAGAGAGAGAGAGAGAGAGAGAGAGAGAGAGCCCTGTGTGATTTGGCATACTGCTAGGGCATACAGTAGCTGTGATGTTTCCTCTCAAATCACTCCAGGCGTCTTTATAATGATGGGCCTCTCAGATCTCACAGAGTCGTATGAAATACGATATGGTATAGGCTACTGCTTGCCCATGAAGGCAGATGGTGTGTGTGTGTGTGTGTGTGTGTGTGTGTGTGTGTGTGTGTGTGTGTGTGTGTGTGTGTGTGTGTGTGTGTGTGTGTGTGTGTGTGTGTGTGTGTGTGTGTGTGTGTGATGGTGTGGCTTCATGTGATCTGTTGTAGGCTATGAGGCTGCCTGGTGGTGCTCCTGCCAGACATGCGATCAGTTGGCTTGGCCTCTTGCTCCGAAAATGGAATAATGTTCTCCAAAGTGTTGCAAATAGCCTAATTCAGATGGATGGCACATAATGGGACATGCTGTACTGTATGTCAACGTGAACCTCCTTTTGGAAGGTTATGATTCCCCCCACTTTTATCCATCTACATCTCTCTCTCTCTCTCTCTCTCTCTCTCTCTCTCTCTCTCTCTCTCTCTCTCTCTCTCTCTCTCACCCACACACACACACACACACATTCATTGTCTCTCCTCTTCTTCTCTCTCCCTTTCTCTGTCAGACTCTTCATGCCTGTGACATCTTTATCCTGTGTACAGTCTCTGTAGTGTTTCAGCATGTCCCTGTAGATTGTGGTTTGTAAATCATGGTTGACCGTGGCCCTCATTAGGCACCTTTGTGCTTGGGAGTGTTCATTACCACAAAGGGCCATCAAACACTGACAGGACGATCACCGGAGCAACTCATATGTGGAGGTTTGTTTTCATTATTATTTTTTATTTAGACAGGTGTAACACAAAAGGTTTTTACATGGTGTCCTCATCGGAGCCAAAACGTTAAGTCTTGCTCCTTTCAAAATGAAATAAAAAAATACCTAGGGTTAAAAACGTCTGAGTTGCTGCGTTGAGCCTCCTTTCACTGGAGCTCAAGTCCTTCCCATTGAAGTACTGGATGGTGAGAGACAGGAGCTTGGAGAATCTGCTGGCATTTCTAGGGTCCACTGTGGTTACTGAGGGCTACCAACCGTGATGACGAGGAGGGGCCCCCAATTGCTTGCCAGGGGCCACACAAGTAAATGGCAGGGGGACTGAAGGCCCGCTACGTTTACTATTGAAATTATTATTGAATTCTGTGATGGATGAGATGGAGGTTTCATTTGGTCAGCAGCGTGTGTGTGTGTGTGTGTGTGTGTGTGTGTGTGTGTGTGTGTGTGTGTGTGTGTGTGTGTGTGTGTGTGTGTGTGTGTATGTGTGTGTGCACGCGCACATGTTTAGGCCCTAAGTGTGTAAAGGCTGGGGCGTTGTGTGTAGACAGTGACAGTGTGTGGTGCCTCACTCACCCCATCACACCCCACCCCACCATCGCCCCCTCTCTCCCTCTCCCCAAACCCCGCTGAGCAAATTGTTCCTGCATTAGCACTGTGTGGAGCTCATGAGAGCTCACCAAAACAAACAGCATTGCCAGCGCAGCACACAGTCAGCCCTATCCCCATCCCCATCCCCATCCCCATCCCCATCCCCATGCCCATGCCCAGGCCAGTCGACAAGGGGGCGGGGGGTATGTTGTCCCGGGCCCAGGGAGATAGGGGGCCCAGAATTGGCTCCCCATTACATTGTATATTGGGTTGGGGGGGGCCCTTTCAGATGACTTTGTCCTGGGCCCAGCGAAAGCTGTCAGCGGCCCTGCCCTGCCCATGCCCATGCCAGCCCCCTCTGCACCCCCCTCTGCTCCCCTCGCCTTTGTTTAGGGGGAACAGGGGGATCCACACAGACCATATGTAGGTCACATCGTCACCTCTGGAGAATGGTGCTGCTGCCGTTCCCTTGTTTACAGCGTAATTGCTTATTTGCGTATTGTTTATTTGCCTCTTCCCCTTCCGTGTGTCTTGTTTATTTGTTTCCGCCTGACTTCAGTGAGTCATCTCTTCTTTTCTTATATATTTCTTTTTGCTGTTTACTTCTTTACGCCTATACTGTATGTTGTGTGTTATGATTGCACACATCGACCGACCAAGCAAGCGCTGTCCTTGGATTGGAAGCGCTTGTCCACACACGTCGATAGGGAGAAGGCTGAAGAAGTGAAAATGACAGATGACTTATCCTCCTCCGCCGTCGTATGTATCGGTTCCATCTGTTTCTCTTTCATGTTGTTTTTTTTCCCTCCACGCGAGTAACAGCATATCAGCACAACGGCATATCTGCCATCGAGATTAATTACTGCTGTTTTGAATGATTTGCGAAAGCGTGAGCACGCATGCACGCACACACGCACACAAGCACACACACACACACACACACACACACACACACACACACACACACACACACACACACACACACACACACACACACACAGTGTGTGTGTTGCTTACTCTGTGGCAGAAAAAGAGAAAATGAAACCCACATTTTTGAGCAGTATTTGTTTTTTTATCTCTGCAATAAGCAGACTCCAGGTGTCTGTTGCAAGTTTAATTTCGCTCGCCTAGATTTGGGGAGCGGATTCTGTGAAGTGAGCTTAATTTAAAAATCTCGGCGATTGCCGGCGCTCGGATCAAGTTGATTGATTGATAGCCCTGGGGTGAATATGTGCCACGCTAAAATCTTATTAAAAAAGCGTTGCCATCTGAGAGCCTTGGTTGGAGCAATATTCGACTTCTCGTCATGAATATCTCTTACACCAAGGGGAAGGAGCAGGAGGAAGAAAAAAACTTTAATTTCCTGTGCTTTGGTATTAGCAATTTTTGTCAAAGCGACTCCGAGGCCTTGGGTGTGATTTGTTTTACCACAGCTCAGCTCACCCCCTGAAGGCAACACACACATGCACGCACACACACTGGCATGCACTCACACGTGTGCGCACACACACTCGAATGCACACATGCTGTACTGCCTCTCACACACACGCTCACATGCACACGAACACAAACACACACACACACACACGCACATGAACGCACACGCACACGAACACACATGAACGCACACACACACACACACACACACACACACACGCACACACACACAAGCACACACTCATACACCGCAAACACACTCCAATGCATGCATACTCTCACACACCCAGTCACAAATGCGTACAAAGAAGCACACACACACACACACACACACACACACACACACACACATACACACACACACACACACTGGCCCTCGTAGCCTACTGCTGAACTAGAATGGAGAACTTGAAGTGGTGAGACGAGATTGCCTTGAGGGAAGAAAACATTCTTCACTGCACATCGGGCAATTTTATGAATAATCAAAAAATGGCTATGGATTTAAGGTGTGTGCGTGTGTCTGTGTGTGTGTTTGTCTGTGTGTCTGTGTGTGCATGCATCTGTATGTTAACCCCTTAGCGCCTTAGAACCTATGTTATAACCTTACTGTCACCAAAATTGTAATGGCTATGTCTTAATCTGTTACTTAAGGCTCTCGGTCGGTAATGTCATAGCAACGTTGTTATGATGTAGTTGAGTATTTTCAGCAAATTGTGAATAGGCCCGCCGGCGACCCCCTCTGCACTAAGAGGCCACGTGCTCAGTGTTCTGTGACCCTCTACCCCGACATTTGACATAATCTCAATCCTGAACAACAGATGCGTTACAACATACACATGTGGTAATTACTGTGCGAAGGGTCACATCACTGCTACTTGCTGCGCTTATCAAAACAACACTGTATGCTCAAGGACCCGGCTACACAAACGAGGGGGGGGGAAGTCAAAATCCAGACTATTGGCACAAAGTCATGCATGTTATTTTTTCGAGAAGAGAAATGACTGAATTCAAATTATTACCCCGAGGCCACAGAAGGGGCCCATTCGTCTCTCAGTGGAGTAATTACTGTTGCCCAACAGCCAATGCCATTTGGATGCCGAATTGTCCCCTGGCTTTTGCAACCTCTGATTTCTTTTTCTTTACTGGAAAGAACTGAATGCTTTGTTAAGTGTGCGTGTGCGTGTGCGTGTGCGTGTGCGTGTGCGTGTGTGTGCGTCCGTGTGCGTGTGGGTGTGTAATGTGTATATGTGTGTGCGTGCATGTCAAAGACAGAGAGAGTGTGTGTGTGCGTTTGTGAGCTTGTGGGTGGTGTGTGCGTTTGTGTGTGTGTGTGTGTGCGTGTGTGTTTGCACATTATTTGCCCTTGTTTGTTTGTCTTGAAATGCAAACAGCGTTGGCGGAGGGAAATGTGTTTGGCAAATTCCTCTTGCCCTTTTTATGCTTCTTTCTTCTCTCTCTCTATCTCTCTCTCTCTCTCTCTCTCTCTCTCTCTCTCTCTCTCTCTCTCTCTCTCTCTCTCTCTCTCTCTCTCGTTTTCATCCCTGCTTAGTTTCAGAATGGGTCTCAGGGTTTGGCAAATCTAAGGCAGCTCAGCGTTGAGAAATTGTACTTTAAAATCTGCTATTAATTGCTAACACGAACACTAGCTGTCAGCGCCCCAAGAAACCCCTTCCTCCAACCCTGGCTAGTTGTGCCAGTCCTGGGGTGTGGGGAATTTGTGTCAATTTTAAGAGGTCCCTGTGCACGTCCTTCCCCTTACTCTGAACTTACCAGTGCAGAGAAGCGATACATCTCAATTCAGTACGTGTTTTGATTGCATGGCCAGGCTTCCTTGCTTGCTTGAGATTATTTTGGGAAACATTTTATCATTTAAAGTTTTTCACTGAATTATTCCATAATGTCTTTACAATAAGAAAGCATGTATAGTGTCCTTAAACCAGCACATTTACAGCCTGGCTGTCATCATCCCCAAGGAGTGCACGCTTCTCCAGCCCACAGCCCAGCCCCGTTCGGGGTCGGGGTGGCAAAGTTTGTGCAGGGCTCAACATGGCCAGGGGCCCCTTTAGGCCACACTTTGCTTCAGGTCCACATGGAAGGGCAATTCTGCACAAAAAATATCGATCGTAACGCTGAGCCGGGAAGGATAGCAGGTCTGCCAAATAAAGGAGATAAAAAATTTCACAATGTATATGGCACGGCAGACAAATGTATTTTTGCAGTTCCACAATTCATGTGTCTTTCCTCCTTTGATCAATCGGCAGCCATATCTAGCCTGTGCATTAATCCGGCCCTGTGCGTGTGTGTGTGTGTGTGTGTGTGTGTGTGTGTGTGTGTGTGTGTGTGTGTGTGCTTGCGCTTGCGGAAAAGGACAATTTATGTCCCTTAACCCTCGGCACCAGCAACCTCCTTCCGATGTTGTCCTCCGCTCCAGCGCATTTACAACACAAAGAATCCCTGTTTGATCTCTTGCGGAGCTGCGCTGTGGTGAATCACCTGCATTGTTTGGGAGTGAAATAGCCAGTCACGTCTGGGAAGGGAGGCCAGGGTGGGAAAAGAACAGAGCAGAACAGAGAAAGAGAGAGTGAGAGTTGGTAGAGAAATCATTGTGGAAAGGAAAAAGAACAGAGTTGCAGGGGGGAAAAAGAAGAAGAAGAAAGTGGAGACAAAAGAGAACATAGAGAAACAAGGAAGGAACAGAGAAAGCGAAAGAAGAGACAGATGCATTGCAAAGAGTGAAGAGAAAGAAAGAGAAGGAAGGAAGAGGAACAGAGA
>NC_085859.1:24239426-24241926 GCF_034702125.1 Engraulis encrasicolus | reverse complement strand
GTGGGATTGGAGATTGTGGTGGTGGCTGGCGGAAGGTCAGAGTTAAAATATTCAAATATTCCAAGATTACTAAGTCAAGCTCTAGAGATCTCTCTGTCCTGCGCTGTTTGTCTGTTGGTCACTCTCTTTCTCACTCTCTGTCTGTCTGTCTCTCTCTCTCATCCACACACGCATGTGCGCGGGCGCACGCACGCACACACACACACACACACACACACACACACACACACACACACACACACACACACACACACACACACACACACACACACACACACACACACACACACACACACACACACAAACACACACACACACACTTTCTATTCATTTCCAGTCCCCTGTACTCTCTAATGGCCTCGTAAATGGTTGCATTTCTCACTGACCAGTCCGATCGTCTCACTGTCTGACTGAATGGGATTACCGTAATAAAAAAAAACATTGTACGTGTACTACTGCCACCGTACTTGATGTCTTACACAGATCTAGCTGTTTTCGCAGATAACTACCATAACTACCATACTATACTACTATGACATACCACAGGGGCTTTAATAATGCACTACGACTTCATCATTGCCATTCTGGTAACAGCAAATTCATAACGGCATGTCTTACCGGGTTAAATTTGCTTATCCTTCCAAGGGACCTAGTCAATGGGGGTGGTGGTGTTTCTTGTCAAGGTGGTCGTCTTAGCTACATATAAGGTGCAGAAGGGGAAAACCCTGATTTCTGTCTCGCAGCGTTCTTGCTGTGGCTGCACAGGTCGCTTGCTAGACACTCACGGTCTGACAGTGACATTGTGAGAGGAGACGAGTGTGAGAGAGAGATGGGATGGGATAGGGCTGGAAATTTACCCAGGCTGCATTTGAACCTGGGCCCCCATGGGGGCATGCAAGCCCAAATGTGGGGCTAAACCCATTGATGCCTAAAGCACCTGCAAAAAAGGCTGCTGGATGCACGGAAGGCAAAATCCGTGCTCTTGGACAAGGATTTCGTGTCCTTAACATCCGTGTCCAGGAGCACAGAATTTTTGGAGATCAGGCTGATGTTGCACAACGCAACATCCCGCATCAATGGGTTAAACTCCTTTTTTTCTTTCACTCTTGCAGATCCTCTCCACCTCACATGCAGTTGCTGTGGTAGCACAGATGCCTTGCCAGAGTGACCCCTTCCAACCTCCCCTCCATCCTCATCCCCCCATCCTCACCTCCACCCTTAACCCTCATCCATCCCCCTTTTCCTTTTCTTTTCCCTGCATCAGGACCGCCCCTGGGGGGTAGTGCTCCTTGTTACCCCCCTCCAATGATCGCAGGCTCTTAGTTTTATTAGCATTTTTATTGAGTTGAAAGCATTGCTGACCCTTGCTGCTGTTTAATGAATTGCCTGCTTAAGGGAGATGAGGGCTTTGGCAGAAAGTGGCTCTCAGCGCCCCCCCAAAACCAAAAAAAGCCTTCCACCAAAACACACACACACACACACACACACACACACACACACACACACACACACACACACACACACACACACACACACACACACACACACACACACACGGATGGATGCACGCACGCACGCACACACAGGCACTGTACAAACAAACACACCCAAGTACGCACGCACGAACGCGCGCGCGCACACACACACACACACACACACACACACACACACACACACACACACACACACACACACACACACACACACACACACACAGCCAAAAGCCTTGACATTTTATCTGCAGATTGCTGCCCTTGTTCTCCCCCGTCGAGTCATTTCAGGGAAAATTGATGACCGAGGGTGGGCTTTTTTGATGGCAGACATTTTCAAGTGTATTGCGCCTCGTCAGTGCTCTCTCTCTCTCTCTCTCTCTCTCTCTCTCTCTCTCTCTCTCTCTCTCTCTCTCTCTCTCTCTCTCTCTCTCTCTCTCTCTCTCTCTGCCTCTCTTTCCTTGATCAGGCAAGTTGAACAGACAGGCAGGTTAGTCATTTCCTTTCTTTCTTATTCTTTCTTTCCTCCTTTCTTTATTCTTTTTGCTGTTGAAATGAGTGTTTCTCATTCATGTTTGGCACATGAATTGGAAAGTGCTTATCTTCTTCCTCTTCATATTCCTCCTCCTCCTCCTCCTCCTCCTCCTCCTTCACTCACTGCTCGCTTGCTGCATTTGTGTGTTCGTTCCCGTACAGGGCTGATTTAGAAGTGCTGTCAGAATGCTTTTACATCGGAATGACATGGGTGTCGGCCAGACCGCCTGCCTGACTGCCTGCCCGCCTGCCTTCTTCTCTCTTCCACTCCCCTTGCTTCCGTCTGACGCTCTTTCCTTGAACCCTTGAAATGGGCCTGCCGAGTAACTCAAAGGGGGGAGAAGGAAGGAAGAAAAAAAAGGTTCAGAGCAAGTGAGGAGTAGCCAACCCCCTTAAATCTATTCTTTAGTAGCGACTAAAAAGGTAATGCTGCAACAGCGCTGCGCAGCAGACGTAAGCTACAACTGCTAAGGGAA
>NC_085859.1:24187192-24189692 GCF_034702125.1 Engraulis encrasicolus | reverse complement strand
TGTGTGTGTGTGTGTGTGTGTGTGTGTGTGTGTGTGTGTGTGTGTGTGTGTGTGTGTGTGTGTGTGTGTTTGTTTGTGTTTGCACAGCTCTCAGATCATGTTCGTCATCTCCTTTGGCCGGCTCTCCTCCCCTCTCCGCGCTTCAGTGTGCCCCGTCAATGCTTTTCCCTGTTTCACTGTCCTTTCATTGTGTCAGCTCAGCCCAGCAGAGCAGACCAGACCACAGGAGCTGAGCTGAGCTGAGCTGAGCTGTGTTGATCTGAGAACTGTTGATAGGTGTCAATTTGAACTACCTGTCGACTTGTGCTACCACAAGCCATTGCAGTGCATTACTGTCGCACCTCTAGGGGTTAGGGTTTGGGTCTGGGGTATGTTTTTATTTCTTGTACTTTTTTTTTTTGTGCCTTTTTTTGGATAGGACAGTGAAGAGAGGAAGTGGACAGGAAGTAATGGGAGAGAGAGATGGGGGCAGGGTTGGGAAATGACCCCGGCCGGATTCGAACCTGGGTCCTCATGAATGGGTCGTATCTCCGTCAGCGTGCTGCGCCACAGCACCCCCTGGTTTCTCTTAGGTCATTGAATGCCAGTCATTTTTGAATCAAACAACCCAGCTGTCCCACAGCATTTTCAAGATTTTGGGTGTTTTTTCAAGACCCAGAGAAAATGGAATTCTAGGCCTATGTCAACACCACATCATTAAAAAAAACTTAATTCACGCACTTTCGCGTCATTACTAAACGTTAGGGTGCGAAATGATGCGCCAAGGCGCCAATGGCATCAAGTGTGTTAACAGCATACTGGTAGCTCAGCTGGATAAAACGGGCCATCTCGACAGAACACCGGTGCTGTGCAGTGCTGTGTGGTGGTGGTGGTGGTGGTGGTGTGGTGGTGGAGGTGATGGTGGTGTGGGGCGGTGAGCTCAGATATCTCAGCTAATTACTCGTTATTTGTGTAAAATTCATTAGAGGAAGTCATGCGCCGTGCACTGCACATGTGCTTGACTCCGCTAATGATACACGGGTCCCCGGGGAGTTGACTTCTGTTGTTGGGGAAGGATGGGGAAATGAGGGAAGCGGAAGAAAGAAAGAAAGAAAGAAAGAAAGAAAGAAAGAAAGAAAGAAAGAAAGAAAGAAAGAAAGAAAGAAAGAAAGAAAGATGAGAAGTGGTGGAGTTGAGTTCTGTTGTCGGGTAAGGATGAAAAAATGAGAGAAGAACAAGAAAAGAAAAGAACAGAAAGGAGTGAAAGTGGTGGAGTTGAGTTCTCTTGTTACGGAAGGATGAAGTAAGAAATGAGGACTTTAAAAGAAAGAAAGAAAGAAAGAAAGAAAGAAAGAAAGAAAGAAAGAAAGAAAGAAAGAAAGAAAGGACAAGGAGAAAGAAAAACAAATAGAAAGAGAGATAGGAAAAGAAAGGAAAAACAAATAGAAGAGAGATAGGATAATAAAGGAAAAAAGGAAGGAATGAAAAATGAGAGGTGGTGTAATTCAAGTCATTTCCTGGGCTTAGTACAGATGAAAGTGGCTGTGGATTAGTAGTGGCAGGCAGTGTGGCGTGGCGTGGCATTCCCTAAAGGCTTGTTTAGCTGAATATCCTGCTGGAGGCTCTGAGTGACAGGTCTAAAAATGTCATCACCACGGCACATCAGTGGGACATATGATAAGTGTGTGTGTGTGTGTGTGTGTGTGTGTGTGTGTGTGTGTGTGTGTGTGTGTGTGTGTGTGTGTGTGTGTGTGTGTGTGTGTGTGTGTGTGTGTGTGTGTGTGTGTGTGTGTGTGTGTGTGTGTGTGTGTGTGTGTGCGTGTGTGCGCGTGTGCGCGTGTGCATGTGCGTGTATGTGTGTGTGTGCGCCCACATGTAGGCTATGTGTGTGTGTGAGTTAATACAGCCCAGAAGGCCTGAGCATTGTACCATGGATGCTGGAGGACTAGCATAGTGCTAGCTGCACCTGTACACCATAATCCCTCCAAGGCAAGGCAAGGCAAGTTTATTTATATAGCGCATTTCATACACAGGTGCAACTCAATGTGCTTCACAAAGTTAACAAATGTAAATGAAAGGAAACAGGGAAGAAAGAAGGAAATAAATTAGAGTCAAAAACATTTAAAACATTAAGATAAAAAATAGGGTAAAAATAATAATAGAATAATAAAAAAATAAACATAAAAATAAAAATAATAATAATAAAAAAAAAAGAATGATATGTAATTTCAGCTAGGGGAAAGCATCTGAGAACAGCTTTGTCTTGAGTTTAGATTTAAAGCTATCAATAGTGGGTGTATTTTTTACGTCATCTGGAAGCTGGTTCCAAAGCTTTGAAGCATAGAAGCTAAAGGCTGCGTCTACACACTTTTTTTTGACTCCAAGCAACCCCCCTCTTCACCTCACCATCACCTCCACCCTACAACCTGAAGCCCACATCTACCTCCATCACACAACAGCAACACATTTATTACCGTTCCATACTGGCTCTGTTCTTTAATGGAGCTCATTGAATACATGA
>NC_085859.1:24162192-24164692 GCF_034702125.1 Engraulis encrasicolus | reverse complement strand
CTAAATTTCACTGATCCCCGTCCCAACTCTTTTGAGACGTGTTGGATTTATCAAATTAGAAATGAGTACATATGTCCCCCAAAACAATATTTTTTCTCGGTTTTAACCAGGGCTTTGAACCGTTATTTTTTTCCAAACGTTCCGTTCCGAACAGAAACGGAATTATAATGTTTCCGGTTTTGAGTTCCACCAATAAATTGACGTTCCCGAACCGGTTAGAACCAAAAAATATTGTTCCCGGAACGGTTAATTTCGTTCCTGTCAGCTGATTACTCCCAATAGGCCTAACTGACGTTAACCAAGAAAGACGGAAGTGCAAATGAGTCAGCCTACATTCAAAACTGCTTATTCAAGCGGATGAAAAGAATATCCTCCAGAATTTTATCATTCAGGGACGACCTAAGCGGAGAAGCAGAGAATAAACCTCAATTATGAAAATGTGCGCTCTACGCTGACTTGGGTCACGGGGAGCACTATGATGGACATTGCGAGTTTGTGCATATTTGAAGCGGCCATGGATGCCCAATAACGCCGAAACATTGTCGGTGCGCTTTACACGCGCTTCCCTGCAATGTCTTACAATAATGCAATGCAAACTCTGTCCTTTTGTATGACAGTGGTTTCTCTTAATTAAGATGTGGAGTGAAGACTTTGTAATCTACAGCTCTCTCTCCATTCAGTCAGAGAATGTCTGATGTCACACAAGACGTGAACCTCAGCCGTCATGGTAACGTGCGCAGGAAAATAATTACCTTTTTTTTTAGTTTAAGGAACGGTATTAACCGGTATTAACCGGTTACCATTATTTTTAAATAAGTGTTCCCGTTCCAGAACATAAAAAATAATAACGTTTCCGGTTTCGTTTCTGTTCCCTGTAAAATACAAAAAGTTCCCGGTTTTCGTTTTCGTTCCTTGAACCGGTTCAAAGCCCTGGTTTTAACACTTAATATGTTGTCTTTTCACTATTCTCCATCTAATGAATAGATTGAATGTTTTGAAAATGATAGCATTTTGATTTTATTCACTGTTTACCAAACGTCCCAACTTCATCGGAGTTGGGGTTTGTATGTGTGCGCGCATGGGTGTGTGCAGTGCAGGTGTGTGTTTGCATGCACGTGTGTGTGGGTGTGTGTATTTTAGTACGTTGGATGCGTTGGGACACGATTTGTCAGTGGGATGGCTGCTCTTTCCTGGGGTGACAGGCCATCCTAGATCCTGCACCTCTGGAGGGAACTTAAAAAAAGCAAACACCGCCAGGAGGACAAAAATACACCTGTGCTGACACACACACACATACAATACATGCAATCAAGAACATGCGCTCACAGGCTGACTTATGTACACACATATGGTACACGGTCAAAGAGAAGTGTAGGTGAGTGCACACACACACACACACACACACACACACACACACACACACACACACACACACACACACACACACACACACACACACACATACACACACACACACACACACACACACACACACACACACCACACACACACACACACACACACACACACACACACACACACACACACACACACACACACACACACATACATACACACATGCACGCGCACACACACACAGATATTTGATGGCAGGTGCACAGAACAGCACAGAGTGTGCACGTACACACACACACACACACACACACACACACACACACACACACACACACACACACACACACACACACACACACACACACACACACACACACACACACACACACACACACACACACACACACACATATACACACACACACATGCAGGCCCATATGCAGCGTGTTAGATTTATGGGCAAGGTGAAGATTGATTAGAGCTGTCACGGGCCCTGATGTACGGTTGGCACAAACCTCCACCCAAACCATCAACACACACACACACACACACACACACACACACACACACACACACACACACACACACACACACACACACACACACACACACACACACACACACACACACACAAACAGCGCGTACGCACACACACACACACACAAAAACAGCTCGCGCACACACACACACACACTCACCGACACACACACAGAAAACACATGAGCACGCACGCGGACACACACACACACTGTCAGTGACATAAACTACCTCACGCGGACACACACACACACACACACACACACACACACCCACGCACACACACAGAAATCCTGGAGGCCTTTCTGACAATCACCCGGTGCTGTCACACCACTTGGAGTGCTTGCACGCTGGCTTGGAGACAGACTGCTGTTTTAGGCATTTCCTTAGATACCACCACACACACACACACACAAACACACACACACACACACACACACACACACACACACACACACACACACACACACACACACACACACACACACACACACACACACACACATAAACTCACACACACACACACACACAGACACACACACACACACACACACACACACACACACACACACACACACACACACACACACACACACACACACACACA
>NC_085859.1:24152192-24154692 GCF_034702125.1 Engraulis encrasicolus | reverse complement strand
GCCCTCAGGCTCTAAGTTTCCACTGCTGGCCTAATGTTCTTCAGACTCATATGGGATGATCCATCCGCCCAGATGAATTTTACAGAAGTAACTGGGGCCGTTTATACGAGAACGATTGCAGAGGAAGATGACACAATATTTGATCAAAAGTGCCTTTTGTTTACTCGGCGACCCCGTCGTCGTGGGGCTTTAAGACGCAACAATCTGAAGAGTCCTTCCAGGGTGTAGCGTTTTGAAGACGACCTGGGTTGCGACTCCGTCTAAAGGCTGCGCTTGCTCGCGGACGTACCGGGGTTCCATCACACCATGACACAGCGTTCTAGAATGCATCCAATTGAATATCACGTACTCTTGTGTCTTCATATAAACAAAGATTTTACCCTGAGAATGCTCGTCTAAAAGCGAATGAAAAAAGTTACACGAGACGCCACTTTTGCATATTCTCTTTCCATCATCACCGTATAAACGTACCCTAAGTCGTTTGTAACTGAGTGTCTAGCTAGCTATGTGATTGAATGCTCTGCACGTGAAGGGAATCAATGGTCAGTATGTATAGACAAAGACAAAGTGTATTATGGGTATAAGGCAGTGTTTCTCAATAGGGGTGCTGCGGGCCCCCCACTGGGGTGCCGCGGAAACGTGGCTGATAAATAAAATATGGAATATAATACATATTTGTCTAAATTGATGAGGTAATGCTAGTCAGTGGAATCTTTCATCTGGCATTCACGCACAATAAAGTAAATATAGGTCCCCCCAGTCAGCTGCAACTTTGAACGTAGGTCGTGTGACGTCTCCAAATGTGTTACTTTTCTAAGCTTTTGTGGTATCGGATGCGATGCTTGGGGTGCTTTGAAAATGTTCACCTTGGGTGCCTCGCCTAAAGGGTGAGACAAGACGCCACTTTTGCATATTCTCTTTTCATCATCACAGTATAAACGTACCCTAAGTCGTTTGTAACTGAGTGTCTAGCTAGCTATGTGAGTGAATTCTCTGCACGTGAAGGGAATCAATGGTCAGTATGTATAGACAAAGACAAAGTGTATTATGGGTATAAGGCAGCGTTTCTCAACAGGGGTGCCAATGTTCACCTTGAAAGGGTGCCTCGCCTAAAAAAAGGTTGAGAAACACTGGTATAAGGGTATGAGGATGAAGAGTGAAGGAAAGAAAAGCATGGGGTGGAGAGACAGGAGGAGAGGGGGAAAGACAGTGAGAAAGGGAGAATGAATGAAGCAAAGGGTATGTGGAGAAAAGAGGAAAGAAGAAAGGAGCAGAGGAGTAGAGAAAAGAGGAGAGGAAAGCGGAGCAGAGGAGGTGAGGTGGGAGAGGAAAGAAGAGCAGAGGAGATTGTGAAAGGGAGAGAGGCTAAAGAGTAAAAGAGGGTATTTGGGAAGGAGAGGAGGAGAGATGAGAGGAGAGCAGAGCAGAGGAGAAGAAAGGCGGACACGGCCATCTTAATCGATTCCCTCCCTCCAATTTCCTCCGGATTAGCCCACTTCCTCACAGCCTCAACGCAGCGGCCAGCAGCAGCCCGCCAGCCACAGCAGAAGTAGCAGCTCTCACGATCAATACCAGAAGAACAGTCTCACCCTCACATCTCCCTATCTCTCTCTCAATGTGTCTCACCATCCAGTCTCTCCTCTCTGTCTCTCTTTCTCTTTCTCTTTCTCTGTCTCTGTCTCTGTCTCTGTCTGTCTGTCTGTCTCTCTCTCTCTCTCTCTCTCTCTCTCTCTCTCTCCTTTTGTCTTCCCCTTCCTTCCTTCCTTTCCTTTCCACCCATAGACTGTATGTTTCCACCCTTTCCTGATGTTTTCAAACTTCCTCGTTGTCTGTCTGTCTCAATGTCCTCTTCCTCAAGGTGTTTGTATTCTTTCTTTCTTTCTTTCTTTCTTTCTTTCTTTCTTTCTTTCTTTCTTTCTCCTCCTTTCACCTCGTCATTCATCCATTCAGACCTTTTATCCTGGAATATCAGCATTTTAACAGCATTACTGGAGATGGTCGCACCTACACTGTCCCCTTTTGCCCCGATGCTGTTTCAGCTGCAACTGTCAACCAGTCACTGCGCTCAGCAAAGGCCCATTGTTGGAAACGACAAAAGCGTGTCCTCCGAAGATCAACGGATTTTGACTTTTAGTGCCTGTTCTGTGAAGGTCAGAGGAGAGCAGAGGAGGAGGTGGCTCGTGACTATTCATTCATTCATGAATGCATGCATGCATATGTGTGTTCATGTACCTGAATGTCTGTTTGTTTCTTTGTTATGTATGGGAATTTTTAACCTCCCATCAGCCTACCTCTGGTGTCTATGTGCAAATATATGTGCGGCTCCCGCTTACAGCATGTGGCTGTCTATGTTTTTACAGTATTTGCGTGTGTATGTTTGTGCGCGTGCCTGCTTGCATGTGTGCATGCCTGCATGTCTGTGTGCGTGCCTGTGCATTAGGGGTGTGCAAAATAATCGTCATATCGATGCATCGCGATACTTACTCTCACGATACAATGC
>NC_085859.1:24137192-24139692 GCF_034702125.1 Engraulis encrasicolus | reverse complement strand
AGTCACCAGTGTGCTCAGTGCTCCATTCACCTCGCGCTCCTTGTAGCAGGCAGTGAAATAGCAGCGAACGAACAGACAGACAAACACACACACAAACTCAGACGATCACATAACCTCCTTGGCGGAGGTAATAAGACGAAGATGTGGGATGGTACAGTGCGTTTGGCACTGGGAGACTGTGGTATCGAGGTGGGGGGTTGAGTTAAAGCCTCGAGTTGAGTTGACTTACAAATGTAAGGCAGCATGGCAACTTACCTTTTTACATTACACTCGCTTGCAATTTTTGAGTGTGTGGGAGGCTGTGTGGTGTTGAGGTGGGGAGTGCTGAGGGAGTGCTGTAAGGCGTAGGGGGCTGTAAATCAGGCGAGCACTGCAGTCAGGGTGGCACCAGGCACCAGGCAGCGGGCACCAGGCAGCGGGCATGAGCAGGCAGCGTCTGTCACCTTGGCTTGTGTGACAGAGCCACCGGAGATAGAGTGGCACGACACCACCTCCCGCCCCTCCTTGTGTCCCCGCCTCATCCCTCTTTCTCTCTTTCTTTCTTTTCTTTCTCTCTCTCTCTCTCTCTCTCTCCTGCGCTTCTTTCTCTCCTTTCGTCAGACTGTGTTTCTGTTTCTTCTATGGCACTTTCTCTTTCATTGTCTCACTTTCTCTCTCTCTCTCTCTCTCTCTCTCTCTCTCTCTCTCTCTCTCTCTCTCTCTCTCTCTCTCTCTCTCTTCCTCCCTTCTTCTTTTCGCTCTCTCACTCCGGGCTTGGCTCGCATTCAGGGGACTTCCCAGGTGCACATTTGTGTGTGTGTGTGTGTGTGTGTGTGTGTGTGTGTGTGTGTGTGTGTGTGTGTGTGTGTGTGTGTGTGTGTGTGTGTGTGTGTGTGTGTGTGTGTGTGTGTGTGTGTGTGTGTGCACGCACAAACACATTTTGTCATGTTGGATGACACCCCAAACTCCTGCTGAAAGTCAGAGGTGTTATTGTCACATTGAAGCATACATGGAGAGAGAGGTGATGTACATGTGAAGGGGAGAGAGAGAGAGAGAGAGAGAGAGAGAGAGAGAGAGAGAGAGAGAGAGAGAGAGAGAGAGAGAGAGAGAGAGAGAGAGAGAGAGAGAGAGAGAGGAAGTAAAGAGGGAGTGTGTGTGTGTGTGTGTGTGTGTGTGTGTGTGTGTGTGTGTGTGTGTGTGTGTGTGTGTGTGTGTGTGTGTGTGTGTGTGTGTGTGTGTGTGGGAGGGGGGGTATGTACTATCGTGAGGGGTGTGTGGAGCTGTATCGATCCATATGTCCACACATTTTTCACTTGTATTTAATCAAGTGCAGGGTGACTTGTCATTCACGGCACAGAGCGCAAATACAAACGTCCATGTCAGTTAATATCATCAAGGACGTGAAGTCTCTTCATATATTTGCTCAATATACTGTACGTATATGACACACGCTACGTCCACTACTGGATGAAGACACATAAGACACTAAGGAGGTATGGAGCAGTACAGTAAGAGTCACTGATTCAATTCATACAATTTCTATACTGTTTTTATTTGGCTACAATGTCTAGTTTGGGAGGGAAAGTAATCTCATCGCCCCCTGTTGGCAACGTTCCAAACCTCTGCATAAAATGAATGGTTTTTTTTTTCATTAAAAAAATACATATCGGCCCTGACGATGAAGTAGTAGTAGTGGCTGTCATATATTATGCATGTTCGCCGGCTTTATCGATTCAGGTGATAAAATGTTCGGTTTTTAACTGATCTGAATTGATTTTAATATTCTTTAAAAAGCTAATACAGAACTAGACTGACTTGCATGTGGTAAGTGTTCCCTCCATGTAAATAGCATAGCCAAATTAGTATAGCCAAACATTTGTCACCGAAAATGCGCGTTTTAAAAAGTCGGCAGATGCACCAAAAAGTCGCTAAAGACGTTAAATGAGTTTTTTTGTCACCAGGGCCGACAAAAAGTCGCTAAATCTAGCGACAAAGTCGCTAATTTGGCAAAAGTGAGCGCAAAGTCCCCCCCAGAGGCCCACTTAGCATCTGCATCTGAGTTGTCTGCTGCACTGCTCTGTACTGTATACAGGGCTCAGCATATGTGAACTGTACATTATGGCCCCGAGGGACACAGCAAGGGGGCACATAGGACTGGAATGGTTAATGAGAACATGATTGGGGCTAAAAGCCTGTGTGAGGACAGCAGCGTGGAGGGATGAAGGAGGGAGGGAGAGGAAGGAGGAGAAGAGATGGTGGAGGGGAGGATGGAGAGTAGAGAACGAGAGAAAATATGGTGGAGAGGAGGGCGGAGAGTAAAGGAGGGAAGAAGAAGGAGATGAAATCAGGTGAAGGGCAGTTTCCTAGATGCTCTTTCTCTCTCTCGCTCTCTCTCTTTTGCCTGTGTGTGTGTGTGTGTGTGTGTGTGTGTGTGTGTGTGTGTGTGTGTGTGTGTGTGTGTGTGTGTGTGTGTGTGTGTGTGTGTGTGTGTGTGTGTGTGTGTGTGTGTGTGTGTGTGTGT